>NC_079437.1:57313279-57490779 GCF_903798145.1 Danio aesculapii | reverse complement strand
TGTTGAAAGTCTTAACATAATCAATTTGTGTTGGGACACTGTACACCAGGGGTCACCAAACTTGTTCCTGGAGGGCCGGTGTCCTGCAGATTTGAGCTCCAACCCTAATCAAACACACCTGAACAAGCTAATCAAGGTCTTACTAGGTTTACATAAAACACACAGGCAGGTGTGTTGAGGTAAGTTGGAGCTAAACCCTGCAGGGACACCGGCCCTCCAGGACTGAGATTGATGACCCCTGCTGTACACTGTAAAAATGCTGGGTTCCACACCATTGATTTGTGTTGGGGCAATGTAAAGAAATTAAGTTAATGTATTAGTTTTTACAGATTTAAGTGGATTGAACATTAAACAAGTTGTCCCTCAAAAAAACTCAAAATTTGTGTCGTTTCAGCTCATTTTAAATAAGTAGGTTGAACAAACAGCAAACATTATTTTTTGAATGCAAGGTAACTTGCTGCAGAGCTTTTTGAGTTAATTTAAGTGCAGCACTTGGGTTAAAAGTTGAGTCAACTCAAAAAAAAGGTGTGCAGCAAGTCACCTAACAATTTTAAATTGAGTCGACTTGGAGGTTTCACTCACTTTAGGTGTGATGACCTTCCTGAGGAGTATCTGAAATCCTCCGACACAGTGCGGTCCGGCGTCATGTGCTGCTGTCGCTTCTCCAGAAGACGAATATCTCACAAAGCCCAAACCCTTTGGCCATCCTGAAGAGCTGTCTGTCCTCATCTGTTCACGAAAGGAAAACGAAAATGCGGAAATTAATTCTTTTTCTAATACTTCCCAAGTGCAGATTCTTTTCCAACACATTTTTAAACATAATAGTTTAAATAACTCATTCATTTTGTGTATATTTTTCATATATTTATGCAAGATAATAGTATTCAGCTTAAAGTGTAATCTAAAGGCTCAACTAGGGTTATTAGGTTAAATAAAAGAGTTAAGTCAATCAAGGAAGTCATTGGAAAATATATATATATATATATATATATATATATATATATATATATATATATATATATATATATATATATATATATATATATATATATATATATTTATTTATTTATTTATTTATTTATTTATATATTTATTTATTTATTTATTTATTTATTTATTTATTTTCTAAAAGATATAAGACTTTCTCCAGAAGAAAAAGAAAACACACACACTCATTCTATCTTCAGTTGTCAATGAGGCTGAATGAATCTGGGAAAGTGGTTAATGGGGTCTTCCAACAATGATTTATGCTTGATTTAATGCACAACTGACTTTATTTTTGATGCATCCATAAAAAGTATTGCTTGTGATTGCATTTCATTTATCTAGTAACCAATTCTATAATAGAGTTGAAGCAGCCAAATTTGATTTTAAGGGAGTTCATTTATACATTTGGCCATGCAAAATATCTGGCCTGGTAAAAAAGTTAAAATATTATTAAAAATACTTATAAATGTGCTTACAACGCATTCTGTAACTGTGCCAAATTTCTGAAAGTAGCAGCGAAGCTCGCTGTCGGTCAAGTGTGGATTCAGATTCGTAACGAAAATCCCATGATCCTGAAATAAGAGGGCAGACAAGATGATATTAATACAAGCTTATAATGCCATCCATACATTTCCCAAACCACTTCAGTGTCTGTTTAGTGTCAAGTTGATGAACTTGACTTTGTAGGCAATCACTTATGTTGCATATTATGACTAGGATATTGCAATATCTCTAATAGATATGGAGAAAAATGAAAAAAAAAAACATGAAATTTTATAATAATAAATCAAGAAAACTGCAAAAATGCTATGCTTTTTCTTTCCTCCACAAAAGTCGTTGGACAACAGTGGCTTGTTCTGTAGCCAATCGGAAAAAAATGAATTTAATAATAAGGAATTATTAATAATAATATTAATAACGGGAGCTAATACTATTGATATTGGCTCATAATATAACCTTCATCATTTTTACATCTTATTTTAAAATAACTTTATTCAAACCGAACTAACAGGAATAAGACTAGCTCCAGAAGAAAAATGAAACATTTTCTTGCTGTTTTAAACAGCACTCGAGATTTTTTAAATAATTAAACTCTATATTATATGTAAGCATATTTGAGAATGATGCTTTGAGTGTTTAGTGAAAATAATGTAAATCAACTCTTGTGCATATAAGAAAGTGCATATTGAAATCTGCGACAGTTTGCGCACACTTTACCCATTCTTCAAATTTTGGAAATTCCAGATAGTCTCCAGACAGGCAAATGTATAAAGGTCTGGTGGACTCCATCGTTGAACAGTATAATGTCTATACAAAAAAAAGTAGAAAGATGATACAATGACAATAGGCCAACATATTTCACATTATATCCATGAACCACCATAGCTTTTAATAATGAAAATATTACCAGAAACCTGAAAGGTTAAACGTAATAAGAAAATTGTACATACCTAACGTCGACAGTAGTTGATATGCTGTGATACTGGCAGACGAATTAACCAAAGTAGCTCCTCTGTGTAAGGTTGATGTGATTTTTATAATGTGAATGTAATAAGAAGCTCCTCCCACTTGTGATGATTGATGGCATGTTTAGTTCGTGCCAGCATGAGCTCACAGTTCCTCAGAATTCACTCTGCCGTGACTTTTACTTTACAATACAATGTCCCATTGAGTGAAGATTATTGACCGTAGCAGTGTTGGAGTAAATAAAACACACTCACCAAAATAAAGAGTAATGTTAAGTCAGTCTGTCTTTATTTAAAAAAAAAATTTGGTCCAAAAATAATTGAAAAGATGAAAAACAAGCATTTAATTTTACTACATCTATTACGGGGATGTTTGTATTATTTTTCTAATATTTACATTTAAAAGAGCAAGGAAGCAAGCAGATACATAATGTGGAAGTACGTTTGTGAACTGTTTACTGACGGTCAAGAACGAAGTTTCCAGATGAGCCTGTTTCAGAATCAATTCATTCATTCTTTCATTTTCCTTTGGCTTAGGAATGAACTGGAATGAACCGCCAACTATTCCAGCATATGTTTTTTTACGCAGCAAATGCCATTCCAGCCGCAACCCAGTACTGGGAAACACTCATACACACTCATACACTACAGACAATTTAGTTTACTGTGCTTGGACTGTGGGGGAAACCGGAGCACCCGGATGAATCCCACACCAACACGGGGAGAACATGCAAACTCCACACAGAAATGCCAACGAACACAGCCGGGACTTGCTTTGAGACAACAGTGCTAACCACTGAGCCACCCAGAATCAATTCTTCAAAATAAATCCTTTTGTTTTCGCTATATTTATCAGCAAGGAACCCTCTTGACACCATTCATCTGGTTCTAAAACACATTTACCGTATTTATTTACCGCTATCACCATTCAATAAAAGTGTGACAAGTGCCATCAGTATACTTATAGTTTACGATTTGCATTCTCATTCCATTTGTGTATACAGAAAATATCATGATATTTATATCATCTTATTCTGACTTAACCAAGCCAGGCTCATTCTGATTACATACCTCTATTCGCATTTCTGGAGAGCACCAAATACGTCCCAAGAGCTATGTTTTTTTGCAGTTTTTGTTTTCGCGAATCCACCAGAGGCCGCTGTGTACACTTTTTCAGATCTAAAATTTCTCTCATGAGTGTCTCTTCTCGCATAAATCTAGGTCGCTGTCGACTGACTGACTGACTTGACTGATTGATCGACTGATACCTGCACCCACCCTCTGCCCTAAACCCAACCAATAGTGTTTTCAAAAGCACCGATTGAACCAGCGTCTACCCACTTCCCTAAACCCAACCGACAGTGTTTTGAAAAGCAATCCAGAAAAAAAAGACCCGGCGGCTGCCTGATTTTTACCACGTTTTCAGATTTTACCACAGTCTCACCATGTTATTTACTTGTTTATTTTATTTTTTGGCTTCTGTTTTTGTCTTTCCTGCTTTCTGGAACTGTTCTTTGCCGGATTCAAACCCTATCATCACAGTCAAAATGCTGCCATGCGTTCCTCTGAATACATAATTTGCGATCTCCAGAAATGTATATAGGGCTACATTTTCAGAATGAGCCTATGTTGCACTTAACTCCCATAACGCCCCTAACGCATACTTGTTGTGGTCTATCTATTAGGAAATCTGTTCACTTATAAGCCAAAAAAATGCTCTAAGCATTGTATTTAATGCGGATCCTAATGCCCCAGTATGGTGAGGGGGACACTATACTGTCAGTGAGCGCCGTCTTTCGGATGAGATGTTAAACCAAGGTCCTGACTTTCTGTGGTCATTAAAAATCCCATGGAACTTCTCGTAAAGAGTAGGGGTGTAACCCTGGCAAATTCCCTCCATCGGCCCTTACCCATCATGGCCTCCCAATCGTCCCCATTCATTGAATATCGCTGTCTCTCCACTCCACCTATAGCTGGTGTGTGGTGAGTGCACTGGCGCCATTGTTCTGCGGCTGCCGTCGCATCATACAAGTAGATGCTGCCCTCTGGTGGTAATGTGGAGAGACCCCCCCCCCTTCATGATTGTGAAGCGCTTTAGGTCTATACACAATAACTGCACTATATAAATACACACTACTTACTTACTTACTAGATGTATTAGCGTAAAAAAGAACATGTACATATACCTTAGAACTTTGAAGAAGACTAGCAATTGTGTCCAACATAGTACACTGAAAAAAAAAATTCAAAGATGATTCCTTGAATTTACAATTGTATTTATTTATAAATAATAAGTGGTTGTAAACAATATATTTGGGCTGAATTTAAACAAATAAAGAAGTCGAACTTAATTGAATTTGTTTGCAACAATTCTGCAGAAATCTTATAGAAATCTCTCTATAGCATCCTCTGCTGCTCTTTGTGGCTTATATGCAAACTGTAGTTCATTTCATAATTAAAATAAAATATAAGTCTGATAGATAATAAATATGATAGACTTATGACTTGTAAACATGTAAAAAAAATACTACAATAAGACTAATAAATAAAGCAAAAACAATACAGCACAATACAAAATGTTTTTAACTCATACATGTCAGCAAAGGAGAAGGACGAAGCATATGATTATTTAATCTCACCCATTCTTCACTCTGCACTGAAAAAAATACACCTGTAAATTGACAGATTTCCGTATTTTGTGATTTATATTTTATTATAATTTTGTTACATTTTGGTGCATAATTCTTGATAGTGATATCTGTCACGATCACCAGCGATCGTAACTTCATAGATCGCTGGATCTCTTTCACAATAACCCATGGACTACAAATCCGCCATTCATGGACTACATTTTCATACATGCACTCCGTTCACAAACACACATGCTTCCTCATTTTGACTGATTACACTTGCACCACCTGAGCATTGTCAAAGACTGATTACACACACTACTTAAGCAGCACACACACTCACTTCCCTTGCCGAGTCTTGTTCTCTGTAAAGTGACATTTCAACGCATTCTCCTAGTCTTGTTTTCCTGTGTTTTGACCCTAGTCTTGTTTACCTAGTTCTCCCTGTCTGCCGCCTGCCTTCTGACCTCTCGCTTGATACATTTGACTATGATTCTGGCCCGCCTTTATACATCTGTTTGCACCTGTGTTGACCATTGCTTCCCTGACTTCGAATAAACCTGCAAGTGGATCCTAAACTTCAGTTGTCTGTGTCACTCCCCGTGTTACAATGTCATTCAAAAGGTCATGATTAATTACAAGTTTTGTATCTTCTAAGAATGTAAAATAAAGCTATATAAAGTAATTAATTACTAAACTGTGACCTTCTGAATGAAGGTCCCCAGTTAGTTATGTTTTTGAATTGCATTATGCCACCTTAATCTTTTCTCCAAAAACCTTTAATGTTGAAAAGTTAGTAAAAGTGACTTTTTTTGACATTTTTATTCCTTTAAAGTGCTATATTGTCTGGGTTGGTGTTGTAATTACGGTACAAAAACCTGGTAATAAGCTGCCAGTACATTTTCTGTTAGTTTACAGACTTAATTCTCTATACATTATTTCTTATACATTACACTATTTCAAACTACTAAAATATCAATAAAACTGCAGACTTCAAATGTTACATGTCTGGTATGTCTGTGTTGTGTTGTTTTGTGCGGTGTCCCATGTGTTTGTTCCATGTGCTTCTGTTGACGTCATGTGTTTCCTTTGTTCTATTTTCCCGCCATTTGTTATTGTTATTAGTTTCTCCTGTGTCTCTCCTTTGTTTGTATTCAGTTTAATTATGTCTTGTGTATTCCCTGTATTTGGTTCAGTTCTTTGTCCAAGCTTGAAGTGTCAACCCTCTAAATTATGCCTGTGTGTTGCTGTTTCTGTAATAAGTGTAGTTTTAGTAAATAAAAGTGATTTTTTTAATAACCTCCAAGTCTCGATTGTCTGTGGCGTGACACCTTGTGACATCAAAAGTGGACAGAGCAGAAATAAATCTCCAATAATGCAAATCCAGCACAGGCTCATTGTGAAAACGCAGCCCTGCGGGCGTTTCTGGAGACAGCAAATTACGTAGGCGGAGGTACGTATGGCTGCATTTAATTTTTTTTTAACGAAAAATCGGTGTGACGCCGTTCCTTTTCGCGCTTACTAGCTGACCAACCGCTTACCGTATGGGTGGCATTCCGACTGCACCCAGTTTTTTTTTGGATTGCTTTTGAAACATGTTGGTTGGGTATAGGGAAGTGGGTGTGCGGGTCAATCGATAAAATTGGTTGGGTTTAGGGAAGTGGGTGTGCGGGTCAATCGATAAAATTGGTTGGGTTTAGGGAAGGGGGAGGGTGTGTCAGCTGATCGTTCGCTCAGTCAGTCAGAAAGTCTGTCAAAAAGTGAGTCGACAGCGGCCTCTAGTGGGTTAACGTGAGAATAGCATGCGCGAATGGCACTCGCGAGGAAAATTTGAGATCTCGAAAAGCGGACACGGCGACCTCTGGTGGATTCGCGAAAACAAAAACTGCAGACAAACGTGCCGCCGGGACGTATTTCGGGGTCTCCAGAAACGTCCGTGGAGGTACGTTTTCAGAATGAGCCTGGGTTGTGCAAATCGCATCCGTAAATAAACAGAAAACACTTGTGAATCACAAAATACAGAACCTGTTAATTTCCAGATGTCTTACAGCGTACATTAAAATAATTAAAAGTAATAATAAGTAAGCAAAAATAAATAACAATAAGTAATAATCCATAACAATCCTCATCTTAACTTATGATTCTGTCACTCTCATCCTAAATATGCTCTTTTTGTGTATAACTATTTATAACTAAACTGTTTGAACACCAGTCAGAATTATTAGCCCCCCTGATTTATTTGCCCCTCTGTTTATTTTTTTCCCCAATTTCTGTTTAACGAAGAGAAGATTTCTTTCAACACATTTATAATCATAATAGTTTTAATAACTCATTTTTAATAACTGATTTATTTTCTCTTTGCCATGATGACAGTAAATAATATTGGACTAGATATTTTTCAAGACACTTCTATACAGCTTAAAGTGACATTTAAAGGCTTAACTAGGTTAATTAGGTTAACTAGGCAGGTTAGAGTAATCAGGCAAGTTATTGTATAACGATGGTTTGTTCTGTAGACTATCGAAAAAATATAGCTTAAAGGGGCTAATAATTTTGACTTTAAAATGGTTTTTAAAAATTAAAAACTGCTTTTATTCTAGCCGAAATAAAACAAATAAGGCTTTATCCAGAAGAAAAAATATTATCAGACATACTGTGAAAATTTCCTTGCTCATCATTTGTGAAAAAAATAAACAAATTCAAAGGGGGGGGGGGGCAATAATTCTGACTTCAACTGTATACCACTCCCCATTGGCTATTTTTTTTAAGAATTATTCTCTTCTGTTTTTTATCACATCTTCAATCCTAGAAAAAAATGCAGAAGACAGGCATAAATAAACATGAATGTACTCGTTGCGCCAGTTTTTCAGGTATTATGTTGTGTGTTTTTTGTTGTTTTTAAGGGGATTTATTCTTCCTTGATAGCACAAGTGATCAACAGGTGACATGTCACGAAAACAGGCAGCCCTGTTCACAAGAAGGAAATCAAAGAAGGAATTTTTACCATTCACAGTAAACTCTGAATGCACAAGATCACTCCTGGAATTCTGAGTAAAATGAAAGAGTGGAAACTGACCTCAATGCTGAGATTTCGGCTCATTGAGGGCCTGGATTTTATCTATAAGGAACTTCTTATCTTCACCTTCCTAAGACAAAAGAGATGTTAGTCAGAAATTATCAGTGAATGTTTGTGTTTGTTTTTGTGTGTGTGTGTGTGTGTGTGTGTGCCACAGGTCACCTCTTTCCAACCCTCTCCAGGCTAATGTTCAATGGGGCAAGTGGCATTAATAGCCAATATGTGTGCCTTTTTTATAGTTTTAAAATTTTTAAGTAGCTAAATAAATTTTGCTTCCCCCAAAATAAATAAATAAATAAAAATAATAAATAAAAATCCCAGATGCATTTTGGGAAAAAAACAAATATACAGTGTTATTTTTTCTTTTTTTCTGGGAATAATATTTCTAAAGGAGCTGTTGACAAGTGTCACGATCATCAGCGATCTAACCACCAGAGATCGGTGCAAAACATTAACAATCAAACGAACTACAATCCTGCCTTATAATGGACAACAAATCCCAGTCATGCACCACACACACACAACCGTTTCCAGATCCTGACTGATTACACTCTCACAGCTGATGCTGCTCAATGACTGATTACACACACTTTGAGACACTCATTGCTGAGTCTTGTCTACTGTTTATGTGACACTACAACGCGGTTTCCTTGCTTTGCTGTGTTTTTTTAACCTCGTTTATTCCTGTCTGCTGCCTACCTCTGACCATCTGCCTGCCTATTGACTACGATTCTGGATTGCCTGTATACATCTGTTTGCCCCTCTGTTGACCATTGCTTGTCTGACCCTTCTAATAAACCTGCATTTAGATCCGCACCCCTGTTGTTAGCGTCACTTCCCCGTTACAACAAGGAATTGAACCAGATTTTAGTAAAAACCCAAGCAATACAAACATAAAATATAACAAAATCTGAAAAAACTTATGTGGAATAACAATGAAATGACACATGGATAAAGAACTGAAATGTAATTAATACATAATTAATATATAAAAGGTTTTTGTTTGTGATGGCAGCTTAAAGACGTCTCCCATATGGAGAATGAACTCACATTCATTGCTCAGGTGTGAGTGTAAACTCTTGATGGTACTGTCTGGGTTTCGTCTATCAAATCTGACCTTTATTTTGTATATTATATTGGATTTAAGTCAGGTGATTGGCTGGGCCATTCCACAGCTTGATTTTCTTTCTCTGAAAGCATTTGAGAGTGTCCTTGGCTGTATTTTGGATTATTGTCTTGCTGAAATGTCCACTCTGGTTTCATCATCATCATCCTGCTAATGCAGATGTTGGACTGAAGCAGCTGATATTAATTTACAATGACGAATGTCAGAGGGTTATTGAATAACTACTGAGAGATTTCAACTGCTGTCTGGGCTTTCACTGCCTTTCTACGCCTCCTTTTCTTCATGTGTTCAGAACTTTTTTCCTGTGTGATTTCATTTTATTACAGATAACTTCATTCGTAAACTACTTAATGTAGTTTTTGTTTTCCATTTATGGATTTCTTTGGTTGTTACCAACATCTGATGAAAATTTCAAGTCAACGGCACCTTTAGAAATATGTTTTTTGAGAAAAATGGTGACATGTTCAATACTTATTTCCCCCAGTGCTCAGCATAAACGAGTACAGCCCTTCACAGATGTCTCTTTTTAATTAATATTTCCTATAGGATGCTTTACAACAATACATTTGTGATTATATATTAGATTAGTCAGTACCAAAACTGGAGCTAATCCAACAAAAAAACCTTAAGATCACAGTTAAAAAATTAGTACACCCAAATAAAATGTCACCCAAATGTCTGACTATTCCTAAAGATGTCAGATGACCAGACTCTTATTTAAGTAGCTATAACTGTTTAATAAAACTGCTTTGTTTAAATGTACTGAAATTAATTGGCTGTTTTCACTGAGAAAATGGATTAAAAATATAAAAATTCAAATGCTTGTGCATTAATTTAAGGACTGAGGACTGTATAATGCTATAGGTGGTTTGATTACTAAGCAAATTTAGTAAGTTGGCAACAGTGGTGTTACTGGATTTCTGGATAAACACACTGAAGATATTTTTGCTCTTGTTAAAGAAAAGCCATTTCCTGGAAGCTGAATCAACAACCACACAATAACATCCTGATAACACCTCAGAATCATGTAAAGCACTTGTGTACTACTTGCAACAACAACAACAAAAGAAAAAACAAATAGAATCAATATCACCTTTTTATAAATGCACATTATAATGTATACATGCACAATAAAAAATTCATCCAAAACTGAAAATCTGGTCATCATTTAGGTCCAATCCCAATTCTATTTTCGTACACCTTCCCCTTGGCCCTTAAAACCGAGTGTTAAGGAGAAGGGCTTCAAAATTTACCCCTAAGAATTGGCACAGCACCTGCACACGTCATCATGTGTCATCCCGATCTCATGCTTCATATGAGATCAGACGCTGGCGACTGCTCTAGTTATTCCAGTTGTGCTATTTTTTGGTATTTGTCTTCAGGAAATCACTGAAGGCAACGATATCATGTTATCATAATGATCTAATGTGGCAATAAGACTGAACTATACTGTGTATTTACACAGTGGCCATATTCAACAATGTAAACACACCCAAAACAACATTAACATTATAGCAGACACTGTAAAAGCTTATTCCTGGACATTACTGACAGGGTATTTGAGTGTCAGAATGTTGTGGGACTGCTGTACAGGAGTTATTATTATGGATTATAGATAGCGAAATTTTCTTACACCTTAGTTTCAAGTGTTGTCCTGAAAAATCTTTGTTCAAAGTGGTATCTACCCCTTGCCCTTAACCCTACGCCTTCAAGCTAAAGCTCATTCTGAGAAGGTAGTCCCGGGGCCGTTTCTGGAGACCGCGAAATACGTCCCGGGAGGTACGTATTTTTGCAGTTTTTGTTTTCGCAAATCCGCGAGAGGCCGCTGTGCGCGCTTTTTCCCGCACCGTTCTCGCGAAAAAGTGCTAGAGGCTGCTGTCGAACGACCTTCCGCCTGTCTGCCTGGATGACAGAATGATTGACCGTGCGACCGGCCAATTGGCTGACCCACCCTCCTCAGTCCCTAAACCCAACCAACGACGATTCACAAAAGCCGTCCAGAAAAAGAAAAGCCCTCATCTGATTTTTACCACGTTTTCGGATTTTGACCACATTCTCACCCTGTGACGAACTTGTTCGCTTCATTTTTTGGATTTTGTTTTTGTTTTCTTACCTGATTTCTGGAACCGCTCTTCCCCGGACTCAAACCCGGTCGTCGCCGTCATCGTCATCAGCCTCTCTCTGCGCCTTGAGTCCGCCAGAGTACACGAAGAGCTAACCGGACAAACTGGTTGCAGCGGGAAAGCCCTCCACACGGAGGCGAGCGGCCGGCTGGCCGGCCGGCAAGTGCCGAAGGGAACAGCGTCACACCACCCCGCAGCGTTCGCTTAAAAAAATTAAATGCAGCCGTACGTACCCCCGGCTACGTATTTCGCGGTCTCCAGAAACGTCCCCGGGACTACGTTCTCAGATTGAGCCTGGGTTGGAATTGGGACACCACTACCCCTTCACGGGAACGCCCAAAATGAAGGGTAGGGGTAAGGGGAAGGGCTAAGGGGTAGAATTGGGATTGGGCCTTACTCACCCTTTGTTTGTTTCAAACCTGAGAAACTCATAATGGTTTGGAACCACCAACTGAGAGTAAATAGTGACCTATCCCTTTAAGATCAAAGAATTGCACAGAATATAAATGTAATCTACATTGCATATAATGTAATTTAAAATGCAAATAAGTGGGCAAAACATTGCATTGTACATTCGCAAATACATTGTAAAGTCTTGTCGCCTATCCAAGTTTTATGAACATCAAATATTATCTTGACTTCTAGTTTACCATTTGGAATCAAAAGTGGTTTATATGAAAGGCAAAGGCCTCTAGATTACGCTTATTTTACCAAAATAAAATATGATCAGGCTTTGATTTTTTAATTATTTCATTAGGACAGTCTTGTCATTTAACAGAAATAATGTCCAGTACAGAATATAAAGTCATGCTGCAGTGGAAAAAGATTTAATATTGTGTATGACTCCCATGAGCTTGGATGACTGCATCCATACATCTCTGCAATGACTCAGATAACTTATTAATAAAGTCATTTGGAATGGCAAAGGACTCTTTTCTTGCAGGACTCCCAGAGTTCATCAAGAGTCTTTAGATTCATCCTTCATGATCTTACCCCAGACATGCTCAATAATGTTCATGTCTGGTGCCTGGGCTGGCCAATCTTGGAGCACTTTGTATGAGGCTAAAGTATGAGGAGTGCTATCCTGCTAAAGAATTTGCCCTCTCCTGTGGTTTGTAATGTAATGGGCTGCACAAATGTCTTGATACCTCAGGCTGTTGATGTTGCCATGCACTCTGCAGATCTCTCGCACGCCCACATACTGAATGTAACCCCAAACCATGATTTTTCCTTCACCAAACTTGACTGATTTCTATGAGAATTTTGGGTCCATGTGGGTTCCAATAGGTCTTCTGCAGTATTTGTGATGATTGGGATGCAGTTCAACAGATTATTCATCTGAATAATCTACCTTCTGACACTTTTCCAAGTGATCAACTAGAAGTCAAGTTATTATATGTTGCTCTTAAAGCTGGGATCGACGACAAGACTTTTGTCAGGTAGTGTATATTATGGTAAAATCATATTTACTCACAAAGTTTATCTGCTTCTGCAACCTTCCTGTTATCACCTTTTGGCCATCCACAACTTGCATGTGAATATATATAATAGCTCTGGAAAGAATGGAGGGGGATGTTGCTTTAAGAAATGTCTGATGGGACAGATCTGTGGTTTTACGGCCCACAGCAGGCCTAAGAATGAGAAATACTCACAAAAATGCTCCTGATATAAGGAAGAGGAACAAAGGATTGTACACCCAGTGAATGTAAGTGGACTTGAGCCAGTTTAAACTGTCACTCTTTTTCCCCTGGTCAATGATCAACAGCATACTGAGGTTCCTGAAGGGCCCGCAGCCTGATGAGGGCCTGACACTAAAAGAGAGCACACTCAAACTGTGAGGGAGGACCACATGGCCAACAAAATGATGTTAAACTTGCTGAAATATACTTTGAATACAGCTGATGTCAAAATTCTTAGTCCTGTGAAATTTCCTTTCTTTTATTAAATATTTCCCAAATGATAAAGATTTATTTGATCTTTATATTCATATTTAAAAAATTGTATTATTTTTTTAAATTAAAAATAATAATAATAATAAAATAATCAGCCCCCGTGCCCAATTTCTGTTTAACAGAGAGAATATTTTTTCAACACATTTCTAAACATAATAGTTTTAATAGCTCATTTCTAATAGCGTATTTATTTTATCTTAGCCATGATGACAGTAAATAATATTTTGCAAGATGTTTTTCAAGATACTTCTATACAGCTTAAAGTGACATTTAGATGCTTAACTGGGTTAATTAGGTAAACTGGGCAGGTTAGGGTAATTAGGTAAGTTATTGTATAATGATGGTTTGTTCTGTAGACTATCGGAAATAAATATAGCTTAAAGGGGCTAATAATTTTGACCTTCAAATGGCTTTAAAAAAATTTAAAACTGCTTTTATTCTAGCCGAAATAAAACAAATAAGACTTTCTCCAGAAGAAAAAATATTATCAGACATACTGTGAAAATTTCCTTGCTCTGTTAAACATCAATTGGTAAATATTTCAAAAAGAAGAAAAAATCAAAGGGGGGGCTAATAATTTTGACTTCAAGTGTATATATATATATATAAATTTACGGTCAATATTATTAGCCCTCTTTAGCAATATTATTTTTCAAATGTCTACAGAACAAACCATTGTTATGCAATGACTCGCCTAATTACCCTAACTTGCCTAATTAACCCAAGTTTGGTACCCATTGTGGTTTGTTGAAAGTGCTATAGAAATAAATTGAGTTGAGTTGAGTTAAGTATTTGAATTCTCTTTAAGCTGAATACTAGTATGTGGAAAAACTATTATGTGCTGTCATCATGGCAGATCAGATAAATAAGAGAAATCAGTTATTAGAAATGAGTTCATAAAACTGTTAAGTTTAGAAATGTGTTGAGAAAGAAAAATCTTTCTGTTAATCAGAAATTGGGGAAATAAATATACAGAGGGTCTAACAATTAAGAAGGGTTAATAATTCTGACTTCAACTGTATATTTTGTTTCCACAGAAAGCAGTTTACTTTAATCTCCGTATTAACAGAGATTGGTCCCAGCAGACACACAACGTTAAAGACGTTAATATTATGTTAGATTTAGGTCGTGATGTCTGGTGACCAAAATTCAATGTCTAACCAGCGTCTAAGGTCAACGTTATTTTGATATCCAATAACGACGTCAAATGATGTTGCTATTTGGTTGATTTTAGGTTGTGTTGGAAAGTGACCAAAATCCAACGTTGAGCCAACATCTCAAACCAACGTCATATTGACGTCAAATACTGACATTTATTCATCAGGTATGGCAACCAAAATCCAACATCTGATAGATGTCATAGTGGTAACCCACAACGTCAAGCTGTAACATAATTAGACATTGATATTTGGTTGTTTTCATGTTGTGTTGGAAAGTAACAAAAATCCAACATCTGTCTGACATTGAACACTGACGTTGGGTTTTGACATCATGTTGACGTCCTGTGCCTGCTGGGGTGGTGATGAGGTGGTGATGTGGCCATGAAGTGGAGTTATTTATTCTGCTTATACCAGGGATGGGCAAACTCGATCCTGGAGGGCCGGTGTCCCTGCATAGTTTTGCACCAACCCTAATCAAACACACCTGCTTGTAGCTTTCTAGTGATCTTGAAGACACTAATTAAGGTGTTCAGGTGTGTTTGATTAGTGTTGGAGCAAAACTCTGCAGGGGCACCGGCCCTCGAGGATCAAGTTTGCCCATGCCTGGCTTATACTATAGTTGCTTCAACACAATCTCATGGCAATTCGTAACTTTTTTTTAGTCGCTAATTCATACGAATTCGTACTATACAATTTAGTACGATTTGCTCATCCTCCAATGACGGTTGGGTTTAGGGGCGGGGTTAGGTGCCACGCCTCCTTTTGAAAATCGTACCATTTCGTACGACTGAACTCGTACGAATTTGTACAAATTAGCCACTAAACTGTCAAAACGTAAAATACTTACGTTTTCTCGTGAGATCAGGCTGGTTGCTTCACCTAAATTCACTGTTCAGATGTTATATATTAGACCAGTGTTTCCCAACCCTTTTCCTGGAGGCACACCAACAGTACATATTTTGGATGTCTCCCTTACCTGACTAATTAACTTCAGGTTTTGGAGTCTCTTCTTATGTTCTAATTAGGTGATTCAGGTGTGTTTGATTAGGGAGACATTGAAAATGTGTTCTGTTGGTGAGCCTTCAGGAACAGGGTTGGGAAACATTGTATTAGACGTTTGTCAAGTTTCTTACAATACTAGTTTTTTTTTACAATATCTTATCCAAAGCCTTGTGTTTTGTTTAGTTATGATGTGATTTTTGACTGTGTAGCTGTGAGATAACTGAAATCACTCAGTGTAGTGATATGGGACTCTACTTTATTCAAATCTGTTAGAACTACTTTAGATGTGGTTTATCTGAAAATCACAGCACACGCAGAATGTGTTTTTCCTTTCCATTGTGCTACTTTTCTACGGGCCCTTATCACAAGCCTGTTATGACGCATTAAACGATCATCATAATCTTAAATACTTGAATGTTTTTAATATTTAGATTTTTTTTTTAAACGTAAGAACATTTATATGCATTTATGTATGTATTATATCATATAGGCGTTAAATTTGCTTTGGCTTTGCGTCTGGCTTTGCTCCTTCGTATCTGCTCTCACTTCTGCAGATTTATGTGCCCTCCAGAAACTTGCGTTCTGTGAATGAACGTCGCCTCGTGGTTCCATCCCTAAGAGGGAAGAAATCACTTTCCTGAACTCTCGCATTCAATCTGCCCAGTTGGTGGAATGAACTCCCTAACTGCATCAGAACAGCAGAGTCACTTGCTGTCTTCAAGAAACAACTAAAAACTCAACTATTTAGTCTCCACTTTCCTTCCTAATCTGTAACTGCCTCTCTGGCTATACCAATAACTGTACTCTCTCTCAAAAAAAAAAAAAAAAAAAAAAAAAAAAAATATATATATATATATATATATATATATATATATTTTTTTTTTTTTTTTTTCTAATGCTTTGCTTCTTGGACTTTACACACCTGAAACTTGTCTATAGCACTTGCTCACTGCTGCTCTTATAGTTGTGTAAATTGCTTCCTTGTCCTCATTTGTAAGTCGCTTTGGATAAAAGCGTCTGCTAAATGACTTAATGTAAATGTAAATTACAAAAAAAACAAATCTGAAAGTCTTGATAACATTATTGTGGACTTTTTCTTTTATTATTTTAGCAAATAGGACTGTAAAATTATTCGTTGTACTCTCCCATTCACTGCGCTCTGAGTTTACCCAGCTATGATGCCGTCCGCCACTGACAAACCTGGAAATGTACAAAGGCTCTATTGATTTAGCAATGTAAATGCATGGTTGACGTATGTGTGTGACCGTTATGTTCATGCCTCGCATCTTTTGAAGCACTGTGCACGTAAGCACCATGTTTTTTTGATGCTTTGTCAAGTTAAAAAAATGTAAACTTTCATAAGCAGCGCAGTTCATGACTGTCAGTTCCATAGCAGTGGACCAATCAGAAGAGCTCGAAGGCGGGGCAAATGTTTCTGTTTATAGGTGCTCTGTGGCTCGATACCCTCATGCTTTATGCTGCGCTCTTTTTCAAACCAGTCTGAAGCGTTGTGTTTCGCATTTTTTGTAGCAAAGACGCATTCGTTGTGAATGAGCCCATAGGGCAGGGGTGTCCAAACTCGGTCCTGAAGGGCCGGTGTCCTGCAGATCCTTACAGGTGTGTTGCCTCAACACACCTGCAAGGATGTTTCTAGAAAGCCTAGTAAGAGCTTGATTAGCTAGCCCAGGTGTGTCTGATTGGGGTTGGAACTAAACTTTGCAGGACACCGGCCCTCCAGGACCGAGTTTGGACATGCCTGCCTTAGGGCAATGGACTCAAGCTCAATTCCTGGAGGGCCGCAGCTCTGCATAGTTTAGCGTCAACCACCTCCAACTCACACCTGCTTAATAGTCCATAGTAGTGAACACCTTGATTAGTTGGATCAGCTGTGTTTGATTATGGTTGGAGCTAAACTGTACAGAGTTGCGGCGCTACAGGAATCCAGTTTGAGACCTATGCCTTAGGGACACTCTAAGGGGCCGTTCGCAAAGAATGTGTTTTCCTCTTAGTGTTTTTCTAGATTTAGCCGTCTATAGACACTAAATGTAATGCGAATGTAATACTATTAAGAGACAAACCTCCATATTACGTATATGACACAAGCAAGAGCTCCAGTGAAGGACGGGATGAAAAGGAGTTTGATGAAGAGATTGCTCATCTGAGAGGCTCTCCAGTGTTTCCTGGGGGCCTGGAAATTCACCATCAAGCTCGTCTATGAAGACACACACACATACTTAATTTCATAATATTCATAATAAAAGATCTTTAATTAATTATTATTACACACTTAAATATAGAAATTCTGTCATCATCTACTCTTGCACCATTTGTTTCAAACCATTTTTGTTTCTTTTTTCTGTTGAGCACAAAATAAGGGGGTTCTCAGTCTTGGTCCTGGAGGTCCGGTGTCCAGATTTTAGTTCCAACCCCAATCAGACATACCTGAGCTAGCAAATCAAACTTCTTGTAGGGTTTAGAAACATCCCTGCAGGTGTTGAGGCACATTGGAGCTAAAACCTGTAGGACATTGGACCTCCAGGACCAAAAACCTGTAGGACATTGGACCTCCAGGACCAAGTTTAAGAACCCTTGATATACAAGAACGCTGAGAATTGACTTCATTTGCATTTTAGTTCCTACTATGGATGTTAGTGACTGCTTTTTTCGCAACATTTTCAGAATACATTGTTTTGTGTTCAGAAGAAGAAAGAAACTCATAAAAGTTTAAAACCACTTGTGTGCGAGTAAACAATGAGGAAACTTTCAATTTTGGGTGATCTATCTCTCATTACAGCAGTTTAGTGTTACGCCTATAGTTATTGCTATATGTGTTTCTTTCCCTCTGGCTATTTTTTTCTGTCTTTCATGACAAACAAAATAACTTAGGCACAAAGTCAGAGCTGCAGGGCATTCAGTATATCTCTAAAGATGATCAGTAAATTAAAATAGAAATGCATTTTTGTGGAAGCATTTGAATCTTTACACTCTATAATCTATGCCCCTCCAACTCAATTAACCCTAAAATGACTAAGAAGAGCTTGACCTTTTTTAAGTAGAAAAGGACACAAAGTTTCCCAATTTGCACTGCAGGCAACAGTGGTGAAAACAGCACACCAAACCTAAAAAAGCAAACAAGAAAAGACAAAGGTTTAATTCACCTCAAGAGTGCCTCTTAGGATAATTTTCGTTTGTGAATCAAACAATTCTTAAAATATAATGGAAATATAAATGTTTCTTAAAGCTTAGGAAATGACAGTACCACACAAGAGTTTGACTGTAGATGAGCTCCAGGACTTCTTGAGCAATGGCAAACTCTAGTTTCCTTTTTCTCAGTGTGACATTTCTTACACAAAATCTGAAAGAGCAGAAAGAAGCATCAATCCCGACAAAATATCACTGCTATCGTATACAATGAGGAGAGTGTCTCAGTTACAGATGTAACCCTTGTTCCCAGAAGGAGAGAACAAAGACGTTATGTCGAAAACAACAGATTGGGAAAATCACCAGATGACACTGAAAAATGGGGCAAAAATGCCTATGAATTGGGGAGTGCAACTCCTGTAGACAACCCAGGCTCATTCTGAAAACGTAGTCCCATGGACGTTTCTGGAGACCACGAAATATGTCCCGCACTGTTCTCACGTAAACCCACCAGAGGCCGCTGTCGAAAGACCGTCTGTCTGACTGGCTGAATGATTGACTAGTTTGATTGATTGGACTGGTCTGAATGATTGGATTCTGTTTTAGTCTTACCTGATTTCTGGAACTGCTCTTCCTTAGACTTGAACCCGGTCATCATCGTTGTGGTCAGCTTCTCTCTGTGTCTCAAGTCCGCCGACATACACGATGAGCTAACTGAACAAACTAGTTGCGTAGGGAAAGCCCTCCACCCGGAGGTAAGCGGTCAGCCAGTAAGCGTGAAAAGGAATGGCATCATACCGCCCTGTAGCGTTCGCTTAAAAAATTAAATGCAGCCATACGTACCTCCGGCTGCATTTACCTCCGGAAACGTCCACAGGACTATGTTTTCAGAATGAGAATGGGTTGCTTGTAGATGTAGCCACTCTATAATTAGTGGAGTATATCAGGCTATCGCTGAGGAGGCTTAGCATTCAGCTGGTGATTCAGCTACTGTGGCAAAGAAACATAACATCTCCGCTCTCTTCTTCATAAAATGAGAGTTACATCTATAACCAAGATGTTCCCTTTCAGTCTGTCACTCGTAGTTATGTCAGAAACAACAGATTTGGGAAATGTATGTGAAGTACCACAGCAGCTGAATCTGCTACACATTTAGTGTGATGTATGGCAAGCGAATAGCGTGAGTGCACAAACACCAACACAGGCGCAATCATCCAGCGTCTCCATGCCCTAATTACCAGAATAAGGGGAATATTTAGAATTTACGGGGAGTCATAATTGGATTGTTTTTAGCTAAGCTGAGGCTAGGGATTTAGTGATACAACAGCAGGTTGGAAAAGCCTTCCAGTCCTGAAGGGAAAGGATGCTGCAGAAGCCACTCTTTACTCAAAAGAAGAGACTCTCTGAAAAAAACACAGCTAGCCCTAAACAGGGGGAAAGGACTACTTATAAATAAGATGATTATCTGGAAGGGAAGACATGAGCTCACCTATAGGCGAAACTCACCGTGGGATCACCAAGTGGGGGTCACACATACAGTAGCTGGCACCAAGCTCAAAAACAAGGATTGACAAAGCGGGCATACTGGTAAACGCAATGGGCCAACACCTGGTTCCTTCACCAAATAGACTTCACTTCAGGACATAGGCACACCTTGTAGATGGGGCTCTAGCCTGAGAGATGTTAACCACAATGGCCGGTAGGTCATCTAAATCTTTCACTATGGACCAAACATGGAGGTTCCAGAGACCTGGGTGTGGGTGCTAGATGGTGCTCCCTGAGAAAGGAGGTCCTTCCTCAGTGGAATGTGCCAGGGAGAGGCGATTGCGAGCAGTGAGCTGCAATAGGAGCATATTCCACCCAAGTCATTGATATTTGTGTTTACAGCTGTACAGTTCATCCTGATCTGTACGTGTTTTCCTTCCCACACTGATAAAAACCAGTGGAGAGCGAGAAAAGCTTCCAAAAGCTCCAGAAAACTGATATGACAATGCAAACAGGGTTTGGTTTATGAACCAGCAGCTGCATGCTTGCTTACACGGTGCTCCAGCCTGAACTGAAAGCATCTGTCATTTCAACAACATGCATCCAGGGATTGAGTGTATAGTGCCAAAGCGGAGTGGTCAGTCGACGTGTCCCCAAGTACCATGCCCATCTGGGGACCTGGTTTATCTCAATGCAGCTACTGGCCGGTGTTGCAGGCTGTTGTGGCTGCAGAGAACTCTCGGGGAAAATGCCCATTATTGACGAAGAGGCCAGTCTGAAATAGGGCAGTGCCAAGTAATCAATGTCCCTCATATCTACCAGGTTCAGCCAAAGGTGGCATTCCTGGACCACACGTGTTGTCATCACCTTCCCCAGGGCACGAGCAGCTGACTTAGTTTGTCAAGAGAGCAAAGTCAGTTGATGGACGAATGTTATTATGAGGTTATCATGCAAGTCCTGTGCCTGGTTCCATCGGTTGGTATGTGCATGGCATGCAGGGCAAATGCAGCCTGGCTACACATACCTGCCAAGACTCCCATTTTTCCCGGGAGTCTACCGTACTTCAGACCCATCTTGTTTTGTCATGTTGCCTGGAATACTCCCAGAATTTCACCCCCTTTTCCCCGGTCCTGTTTGGTACAATCTATAATCTATAGCCAACTATTCCGATGGCAGCAGGTTCCCGGTACTCCCGGTGCAGACAGACCCCCCAACCCCCTGGATTTTAAGAGACAAATGTTGGTAGGTATGTGGCTACATGCTTTGAATAGGAGCTTTAGATTACTCCTCAAGGTGGTGACAGTTTTGCAGACAATGCCCACAATTGCACAATCCACATAGGGGATAGCTTCATATATTCATTCATTTAAGATGGTGTGCGCAGAATACCTCAAGGACAAGGAGAAAAACACACCCTCCATGCCGCTATGAGCTCTTTGTACTCTACCGAGAAGAAGGGGGCAGGGAGCAGAGAGAGGTGCTATGCTGGAGGTGTTGCCTCCAAGGTGGCGGCGTATTGCAGACAATGCCCGCAATTGCACTGTCAACCTCGGAGATAGCCACTTCCAATACAACCACCAAGGCTGCCCAGGAAAGCATAGTTATTATGTCTGACTCAAGGTCATGGGCTGAAGGCACCCCAGACTCACCCTTTGATGCGGTGATGGGCATCTGTTCTCAGAGTCATCGAATCAAAATGTGACCATCCCAGAGGACAAAACGGCACACCCATCCGAAGCCTGGGCTAGGTGAGCTGTGAAGGAATGCGAAGTCTGAAGGTATTCAGCTGATGGATTAGCATCCATTGTGTTCCTCAGTTCTGCCCAAGTGCTCACTTGCCTTCTGAAAGGAACAGAGTCGGCTCAAGCTTTTTCAAATGCACTCGCAGTGCGTCAACAGTGCGACTGCTCTTAAGCTCTCAGTGAAATTCCAGGGACAATCTGTAATTTCCGACATAACTTGGAGTGATTGACTGAAAGAGAACTGATTTTACCCCCAAAAAAACTGCGCCAAGAGGATGTACAGCACTTCAAATATTAGATCCATCAAAATCAAACGGTAAAGCTCCTGACCCACCGCTGTTTCCCAGCACTGCAATAAACATAAATAAATCAATTCATATTTCACTAAATGTAACAAATTTTTACTTTTAAATTATGTTTCTCATGCATGCAACGCACAAAAATAAATACTATAGTAATTTATAGTAAATACAATAGTATATTTGAACCAAAAAAGTGTATTATACTGCATATATTACAGTATTTACAACACTTTGTTAAAGAATGCTACATCACACTGTACTGTATGTATTAACTATAGTGAACTGATAAACAGTAATAAATCATGTAATAAACTTTAGTTTTTACTACAGTAAACACTGTCACCTGTATATTGTTTTTCCGTTCAATTTCTCCAAACCAGTAGTAACACAAGGCACTAAAAATGCAACCTTTCAACAACAGATTCCTGCAAGGGAAAAATAAGAAGTCTTTGATGAATACTGTGACATTTTTATCTATCTCAGTCGCAGTCTTATCCAACACAATCTCACGGCAATTCGTAACTTTTTGATTTAGTGGCTAATTCGTATGAATTCGGATGATCTAATTCGTACGATTTAGTACGATTTGCTTATCCCCCAATGACAATTGGGTTTAGGGGTGGGGTTAGGTGCCACGCCTCCTTTTTAAAATCATATAATTTCATACGAATTAATTCATACGAATTAGCCACTAAACTGACAAAACGTAAAATACTTACGTTTTCTCGTGAGATCAGGCTGGTCTTATCACAAAGTCTTCATAAATGACACATATCTCCTTAAACTTGACAGGGCATTTATGGCTATAACTAAACTATTTTTACAGCAACTCTTTAAACTATTTATAGTTATGAGATCATCTTTTAAAAACTGCAGTTTCACATTTGTTTGTAAAAGGTTGCATAACAATTCTGCAATGATGTTCTTAAGTGACCCTAATTTGTTTGAACAACAAATTTACATGCATTTCCCATGTTACAAACCAACACAATAAAGTATGAGAGTTTAGCATTTTAAATATGAGTGATTAAATACTGTATAGATTATATCAGGGGTTCTGAAACTCGGCCCTGGATTGCTGGTGTCCTGTAGATTTTAGCTCCAACTTGCCTCAACACACCTGCAAGGATGTTTCTAGAAAGCCTAGTAAGAGCTTGATTGGCTAGGGGTTAGAACTATTCTTTGCAGGACACCAGTCCTCCAAGACCAAGTTTGAGAACCCCTGGGTTATATAATCATATACACAACCCCGTAAAGGAGCCTTTTTTGAGCCTCATTTTACAAGTCAAACCAAACCAATTCCACTGATTTCTTGTTTTAGGGGTTAGGAGAAAAGCAATGTAAAAGCAAGGTAAAACTATGTGATGCAGTGCATTTTTCTCTTGTGTCTACTTCTGAAAACACTATTGGTTAGGCTAATGTGCTTATCAACAGACGCATTACATTAAAGTCACACAAGAATGAGCAGCAGCTTCCCCCTGCTACTCTGAGCAGAAACAGATCTGATCTCAAAGGGGAATTAACAGGAAGTGAACACACAGCGTGTAAAGAGACGCTGTGCTAAATAAATTAGTGATGCCTTTTCTGACCTTGCGATAGACACATAAATGCGGATGTCTGGCGAGTTGTATTGCTCCACTCTGGATAGCATGTCGAAGAGTACAGGCAGCAGATGACTGTAGGCAGACACGGCCAAAGGCAGGATCAGCAATCTCACAGGGTCAGCATCAGCAGCAATACTCGACTGCGAATACATACAGAACATCTCAAATAAAACATTCACAGACAGTACACACCTCTAGCAACAATATAGAACAAGAAAGTTCCAGAAAGTCTTAAGTTGAGTGTTTATATTTGTAGGAATAGCCAAAAATAGATTGAACTGGTCACAAATAATTGGAGTAATAACCCCTGTTTGTTGTTCTAATTGACTACCCTTTCGTTATGTTGGTGGCTGTTTTTGCCCCATTGACTTCCATTATAATCACATTGTTTTGATTGCAAAGCCATGATGCTATTATCATGCTTTCTTGATTGTTGGTGTTTTTGCGTAAAACATGTGCTGGATAAGTTTGTGGTTCATTCCGCTGTGGCGACCCCAGATTCATAAAGGGACTAAGCCGAAAAGAAAATGAATGAATGAATGATAAATATAGCTGCAAGCAGCCATTATCGGGGCCACATCATAAACAAGCACAACAACAAGCTAAAGAGCGACTGGAAAATTCTATAGTTTTTTGGCAGCATTGTCTGAGCCAAATTTGGTGGAAACTGGGCTAACAATCTATGGAGAGTTTAAAACAACAGATTCATTCATTCATTTTCTTTTAGGCTGAGTCCCATTATTAATCAGGGGTCACCACAGCGGAATGAACCATCAACTTATCCAGCATATGTCTTACGCAGCGGATGCCCTTCCAGCTGCAACCAATCACTAGGAAACACCCACACACTCTCATTCACACACATACATACCGACAATTTAGCTTCCCCAATTCACCCATACATGTCTTTGGACTGTGAGGGAAACCGGAGAACCCGGAGGAAACCCTGGCCAACACAGGGAGGGAATAGCCAAAAATAGATTGAACTGGTCAAAAATAATTGGAGTAATAACCCCTGTGTGTTGTTCTAATTGATTACCCTTTCGTTATGTTGGTGGCTGTTTTTGCCCTATTGACTTCCATTATAATCACATTGTTTTGATTGCAAAGCCATGATGCTATTATCATGCTTTCTTGATTGTTGGTGTTTTTCCCAGTTAAGACAAGGTAAAACTTTGAATTTTTACCTTTGATGATTAGCTGGCAGCCTTAACTCTTTAGATAGGCCTGTGCAAAAAAGTTTCCGACTTTTATATGGAGTTCTATGGAGTAAAACAGCAGATTATAGTGTGCGTGCACAAATACACTTACTACAGTATGTCTACTATGTTCTAAAGACTGAGCTGTTTATTTTTTCTCAAACATATCAAGATAAGTGCACAATGGTCTCTTTTACACGTCCACACACTATACTCCGTATAACGATATACAGTTAAACTCAGAATTATTAGCCCCCGTTTATTATTTTCATACAAATACATAATAGTGTACATTATAGTTTTACTAACTCATTTCTAATAACTGATTTTTTATCTTTACCATGATGACAGTAAATAATATTTTACTAGATATTTTTCAAGACACTTCTATACAGCTTAAAGTGACATTTAAAGGCTTAACTAGGTTAATTAGGTTAACTAGGCTATAGCTTAAAGGGGCTAATAATTTCGACCTTAAAATGGCTTTTAAAAAATTAGAAACTTCTTTTATTCTAGCTGAAATAAAAGAAATAAGACTTTCTCCAGAAGAAAAAATATTATCAGACATACTGTGAAAATTCCCTTGCTCTGTTAAACATAATTTGGGAAATATTTAAGAAAAATAACTAAATTTACAGGGGGGCTAATAATTCTGACTTTAACTGTAAGCCAGAAACTAAGCTTTTTTTGCACGGCAACTGATGATCAACAATAAAATGAAAAACATTGCCTCTTTCCAACAGGGAAAACTAGCAACAATCAAGAATGCATTATATGCTGTCATTGCTTTGCACTCCAAAAATGTGTGTGTATGTGTGTGTGAATAAGTGTGTACGTGCTTCCCAGTGATGGGTTGCAGCTGGAAGGGCATCCGCTGCATAAAACAAGTGATGGATAAGTTGGCGGTTAATTCCGCTGTGGCAGCCCCAGATTAATAAAGGGACTAAGCCGAAAAGAAAATGAATGAATGAATAAATCATTCAGAATTAAACATGGGTCACCTTACTTGGCACCTTACTTAAATTAGCATTAAACTGAATAAAGCCAAAGAAAAGAGTTGCAGAGCCTTTAGAGCTGCCATGTAATGAGTCAACAAAAATAACCAGTGCGCGAACAGGATGTGACTCGTCTTTTTCTTCCGTTATTTGTGTGATTTCTTAATCGTCCTGCTGCCTTTCGGTTTGTCTGTTCAACACCGTGTAGACCCTTACCCTGAAAAGGTGGAAGTAGTTCACAGCAAAGATGCAGGCACCCATGCACAGCAGACAAATGGACCATACCAGCAAGTGTAAACTCAACCATCTCAACGTCGAACACAAGTTCCTCTTTTGTTTTTTGCATATGAGCTCTGACAGCATCTCCTAAAACACAGACACAAATGAAGTGTAGTATGCATAGTGACAAATACTGTTAAAGCTCATTCATTCATTCATTTTCTTTTCGGCTTAGTCCCTTTATTAATCTGGGGAACACAGCGGAATGAACCGCCAACTTATCCAGCACATGTTTTACGCAGCGGATGCCCCTCCAGTTGCAACCCATTACTGGGAATACACACTCAATCACACACATACACTATGGCCAATTTAGTAAAGCTGAAGTCTGCAATTTCATATATAAAGTGTGCAATAGACCTCAAAACAAAGAAGAATTCAAGAGTTCACACTTAGCTGATGATCCATCAAAAGCTTGTTTGGCATGCTGTCCTGGTAGAGAGCCCCGAGCTCAAGGGATCCTCGAGCCCGGGGCTTCCTCCCGTTCGCAGAGCGAGAGGGGAGCCTGAGCTCGGTGGATCTCAGAACTCCCCATCTGCAGTAGCTAGGGAACATGTGAGAAAAAAAGGGGGCTAGACAAATGCTTGATTGTTATGCATGATGTATATCTTCGGATGGTGGGAGGAAACCGGAGAACCCAGGGAAAACCCAAGCGGACTCGGGGGGAATATACAAACTCCTCACAGAAACGCCTACCGACCTGGCAGGACCAGGGCTGGCAGTGTTCTTGCTGTGGGGATAACAGTGCTAACCACTGGGCCTATCTATGGTGAAGGAGGAGAATGGGGAGGAAGGGGGGTTTCTTCCAAACTAAGATAAAGTAGACTGTGGTTATTTAAAGTAGCTTATGGCTCATATGCTTAATACGAGACCGGCTGTGATAAATCATAAGCACGTGATCCTCTCGAAATTAGTTTGTAAATAAACCTTACTAAAACTACAGATGATTTGTGCACTAGGTTTGGGGGAAATATGGCCTTTTTATTTCCCAGTGATGGGTTGCTGCCGGAAGGGCATCCGCTGTGTAAAAAAAACATGCTGGATAAGTTGGCGGTTCATTCCGCTGTGGTGACCCTGGATTAATAAAGGGACTAAGCCGAAAAGAAAATGAATGAATGAATGAATGAATTCCTTTTTATTCATACAGTTGGTTTTGTTGACCAAAATCACATCACCAAAATAAATGTGACAAAAATATATACCTCTTTATTGCTTTAAAGGGGCCAAAAAAGCAAAAGATGTATAATAATAGTAATATTAATGTTATGATATGATAAATATAGCGGGCGACGCAGTGGCGCAGTAGGTAGTGCTGTCACCTCACACCAAGAAGGTCACTGGTTCGAGCCTCGGCTGGGTCAGTTGGTGTTTCTGTGTGGAGTTTGCATGTTTTCCCTGCGTTTGCGTGGGTTTCCTCCGGGTGCTCCGGTTTCCCCCACAGTCCAAAGACATGCGGTACAGGTGAATTGGGTAGGCTAAATTGTCCATAGTGTATAGATGTGAATGGGTGTGTATGGATGCTTTCCAGAGATGGGTTGCAGCTGGAAAGGCAGCCGCTGTGTAAAACATGTGCTGGATAAGTTGGCGGTTCATTCTGCTGTGGCGACCCCGGATTAATAAAGGGACTAAGCCGAAAAGAAAATGAATGACTATAGCTGCTAAATATAGCTGCAAGCAGCCATTATCGGGGCCAAGCAGCCAAGTGGCCACATCATAAACAAGCACAACAACAAGCTAAAGAGCGACTGGAAAATTCTATAGTTTTTGGCAGCATTGTCTGCGCCAAATTTGGTGGAAACTGGGCTAACAATCTATGGGGAATTCAAAACAACAGATTCATTCATTCATTCATTCATTTTCTTTTCGGCTTAGTCCCATTATTAATCAGGGGTCGCCACAGGGGAATGAACCACCATTTTATCCAGCTCATGTTTTACGCAGCGGATGCCCTTCCAGCTGCAACCCATCTCTGGGAAACACCCACACACTCTCATTCACACACATACACTACGGACAATTTAGCTTCTCCAATTCACCCATACATGTCTTTGGACTGTGGGGGAAACCGGAGAACCCGGAGGAAACCCTGGCCAACACGGGGAGAACATTAAAACTCCACACAGAAATGCCAACTGACCCAGCCGAGGCTCAAACCAGCGACATTCTTGTTGTGAGGCCACTGCACCACCACACACTCATCCACTACGGCCAGTTTTAAGGTTATTCAATTCACCTATAGCGCATGTCTTTGGACTGTGTGGGAAACCCTCGGCATCATGGGGAGAACATGCATACTCCATACAGAAATGCCAACTGGCCCAGTCTACAATCCTAACCACTGAGCCACCATGCCAACCTCTATTATTATTAATAATTATTATTATTATATATAAGAAAAGAATACAGATATAGGCTAGGTTTAAAAAAATCACTCAATCAATTATTATTGTGTGTGTTCATGGTATGTGTGTGCACTTGGACGGGTTAAATGCAGAACACAATATCTGAGCATGGGTCACCTCATTTCAGCCACATCAGGACTTCATTTTCTTTTTGGCTTAGTCCCTTTATTAATCAGGGGTCGCCACAACGAAATGAACCGCCGAACTATCCAGCATATGTTTTACGCAGCGGATGCCCTTCCAGCTGCAACCCATCACTAGGAAACATCCATACACACTCATTCACACACGCAATTTAGCCTTACCAATTCACCTATACCACAACCGTCATTGGAGGATGAGCAAATCGTACAAAATTGTACGAATTAGATCGTACGAATTCGTACGAATTAGCCACTAAAAAAAAAGTTACGAATTGCAATGAGATTGTGTTGGTATTTCCACACACCTTCAGCTGAGTGCAGATGTTCACTGACTGCAGTCTTACAGACCGTTTCTTGTAGACTTTAAAATCCCATGAGCAGAAAACCTTTAAAACAAGTTTCCTGGTAGTCGTAGATGATTGGCTCTTTCCGAATGCTTTAGACATGCTGAAAGCAGAAAAAGAAAACAATCGGAATCACTGACATAGCAAGCTAAAGCTAAAATTTGGTTTAAAAAAATTGAAAAAGACTTACTTGTAAACAAGCATTACACATGTGACAAACATGCCTATTCCAAAAGTGAAGCTATATGCCAGAGGAATGTTGTAATTCTGAAAACATACGCTACTTCCTGTTTGACAGTCGGAATAGTCGGAATAGTGGCCATAAAACATAACGGAGTTTGTGAGAATGCCCTGTTGAGGAACAAATAAAGCAAAATAATTTCCCTTCACCCAATGAATCAACTATACCAAACAGCAACCCTAATAAAGAGCGCCTGCTTTTTTAAAAACATTTTACCATGCCAGTAAGCATCCATGGGTTAAATTTATGCTCTGCTTCTGAAGAGGAATGTGTAGATGGATTTGAGAGTTGTGGTAGGAGCAGGAACAGGCCATTGATGAGAATGAGGAGGAGGTTGAAGAGTAAAAGTCTTCTGAGGAAGATGAAGTAAGACAGAACTCCCATGCCAAAGTGAGCGCTGATGTTTTTAAACACTTTCTGCCAAAGCTGTAAAGACTTCTGTCTTCCAGACCAGACACCACGCGAAACCTGCGTAGGAAAAACAAGTGTGCGCACAGTACATATGAACAGCTTAAATAAATGTACGGATAGAAACAAAATCACTTGTGAAAGTTTTATTTAAACAATCCATATTTTCAGAAAGGATGGCCATACTGTAATCTAAAACCCTTTACTTGGTCCAAACCTGTTTGAATTTCTTCTGTATACACAAAGGACAATAGCTGCCCCAAATGGCACACTGTACATTATTTAATGTGAAAAAAAGATTTATTGAAATTGTTGCAAATAAATAAAATATCTGAAAAAACACATGTACATCAGTATTTACAGCCTTTGCTCAATACTTTGTTGATGCATCTTTGGCAGCTATTACAGCCTCAAGTCTTTTTGAATATGATGCCACAAGCTTGGCACACCTGTCTTCGGGAATTTTTGTCCATTCCTCTTTGCAGGACCTCTCAAGCTCTATCAGGTTGGATGGGAAGCGATGGTGTACTGCCTTTTTCAGATCTCTTCAGATATGTTCAATAGGATTTAGGTCTGGGCTCTGGCTGTGCCACTCAAGGACATTTGCAGAGTTGTTGTGAAGCCACTCCATTGATATTTTGGCCGTGTGCTGTGAGTCATTGTTCTGCTGGAAGATGAACCGTCGCCCCAGTCTGAGATGCACTCCTGAAGCAGGTTTTCATTCAGGATGTCTCTGTACATTGCTGCATTCATCTTTCCCTCTATCCTGACTAGTCTTCCAGTTCCTACTGCTGAAAAACATCCCCACAGCATGATGCTGGATGATATTAGCCTGGTGATAAGCGGTGTCTGGTATTCACCTCGTATTCATTTCAAAGAAATTTTCAATTTTAGTGTTATCAGTGCCTGGGCGCAGATAGGTTGCAGTCAAATCCCACTTCTGACAATATCAAACTTTGTGGGGCATTTGTTGCCTAAATGAGTAACCCAAGTCTTGCTGGTTTAATTCCCGGTCCCAGTAGGAATTGAAGGTGGGTGAAGTAATTGAATCTCATTCTCTCCATCTTTAATACCAAGATGAGACACCCTCGAGCAAGGCACCTAATCCCTAATTGCTCCCCGAGTGCTGGATTGCAACAGCTGCCCACTGCATCAGGTACAGGCTCACAGTGTGTGTGCTCTTACTTCTCACTTAAAATGTGTGTGTGAGGTTAAAAGCAAAGGAATAATTTCCAGTAGAGATGAAATTCATACTGTTTCAATGAGTTATAGAAGATTTATTTGTGGGGTATTTTTAGCTGAAACTTTACATACACACTCTAGGGACATCAGACTTGATGTGACTTATTTTACATCTTGTAAAAATAGTAGGTTCCCTTTTAATTACAAAAAGACATTCACCTTCTTCAAACAAGTTTGAAACCAATGAAGGCACAGGGGTCTGTTAGCAGAGCGAGGTTTTCCAGATTCCCAACAGACCACCAATTCTCTGAAAGGACAAATTTAGACAAGATTACACTTCATAAAACAGTCTCCAAAAGTCAGTGTTACATTGACTTTACCTCATCTGACGCTTCTCAGAAACACTAAGAGCCATTTCACGCAGCAGCTGTGCACTTTCACCAACAGACAAACCTTGCAGTTTCTTCAGCAACTCTTCATTTAGGATCAGAGCACAGAAAAAAGTCAATATAATGATTCTTTGCTCTACTTCTAGTGATATAAACATCTTCACCTAGACATTTGAACTATTTAATCAGCAGCTATTTATACATGGCCTGTTTCTTGTAGCTGTGTCTTTCAGACCATTATGAAAATAAGTGTGAAATTAAATTAAAGAAGTGTTGTACTGCAGTTTCCGTAAACTCTTTTTCACTAGGGAGGAAGGTCTTAAAGTGCCTCACTGCACATTAAATAATGTTTTCTTAACAGACTCAATAAAGCATGATTTGAGCCCAGGCTTGATCAAGATAGTGGACATTGTGAGTGTTTACTGCTGCAAACCATCATCTACGTAGTCGTCCTGATCTGTAAAGACATCCTGGTCTTCAGTGCAGATGGAGACAGGTCTCCTTTGTTGTGTGTTGGTGGATCTGCTCTGGTTGCCTGCAGCAGCTTGATTCCACTCTGAGAAAAGACACAGATCAGAAAAAGCAGCAGTTTTTATGCGTTAAATATTAAAACTTAAAGGTGCAGTATGTAGGATTGACACCCAATGGTTGAACTGGGTACTGCAGTTCAAGTTCGAAATGCTTTTTCATGCGGCCCCTCCTCTGACGACTCCATGCAAACACAGGTTGCCAGACTGACCAACACAAGCAAGCGTGCCTGACTATCTAGTCTACACCATAACTACATGCAACGATACGCAACAAAAGGTATCTTTTCCATGTTAAAGGTATTTATGTGCAAACCATCACCTAAAATTTCTTTAGAAACATTTTTTTTATTTTTTACGGCTGAACAACAGCATAAACGTCTATGACAGTGATCACCCCAGGTACTGATTATGGGCTTTTTCATTGTTAAATGCTACTAGTGTGAGTTTGAATATCAAATGTATTTTTAAATTTTACTGTAACTGTTACAGTCACCAGCTGGAGAACTACAAATCTGTCACCAAACGGACTACAAGTCCTGTCATGCACCTCACACACACCTGTTCCGGTTTTTTGTCGCATATGGTTGCGGCCGGAATTCATTCATTCATTTTTTTTACGGCTTAGACCCTTTATTAATCTGGGGTTTTACACAGCGGATGCCCTTCAAGCTGCAACCCATCACTGGGAAACATTCATACAACTTATTAACGTACACACACTAAGGACAATTTAGACTACCCAATTCACCTATTCCGCATGTCTTTGGACTTGTGGGGGAAACAAGAGCACCCGGAGGAACCCCACCCATCACAGTATTGTAAAAATATTAATTATTGTTATACAGTGTCATAAAAAATGCTGCTATATTGATGTGCATATCGCACTTCCATGTCTCCGATATAGACTATACCCCCAGATGACACACAAACACAGACACACAGCTGAAGCTCACCTTTGATTCATTACCTAGACTATAAAGACACCTCTTATTTCCACACACATGGCTGAGTCTTGTTAACCTATTAACATTACAAAGCATTTACCTTGTCTTGTTTGTCCCTGTGCTGTGTTTCTTGACCTTTGCTTTGTTTATTGTTAATGCTGTTAGCTTCCCAGACTGATCTTTTTGGCTGTGACCTGATTACTTGTTTGGACTGCCCTGTATGATACTACTTGCTCGTGTATTTGAACGTTGCCAGTCTGACCATTCTCTGTTTAATAACTACTGTGTGAAAATGTACACAGCATAAAATTAATTCAATGGGTCAAAAAACATTTGGTTTGCATTTAAAATTAATATAAAGTTTGAATATATCTTAAAGTTCATTGCAAATAACATTTAATTATGTGTCACTCACTTTGTATATTAATTTAAAATTTAAATTTAAAGTTGAAGCATGTTAAACTGTATTTTATTTTAATTTATAAGCAATGTACACACTTTTAAGTTTGTATGTTCATGTTTTTAAGTCAAAATGCTGTGATTGTATATTAACTGAAGGAGTATAAACAGCATGAGAGCGTTGCCTTACTCATAGAGCGACTGGGCATGGCGGACAAAACCTTCTGGGTTGAAGAGGACCAGTTGTTCCTCTGCAGAGTGTGTCTGTGTTTGGGTTCATTGTAATGTGCCTCTATGTCTTCATTTGCATGTGTCAGATCAACTACAAGAAAAAAAACGTTTCTTATTTTATTCTTATGTATGGATTAGACATCATGATGTTTCAATGCTTTGTACCCACATCTGACTTCTCGGTTTGGCCTCCTAACATCTTCCAGCTCGAACAGGTCTCCATCTTCACCAGGAATGGTCTCCATGATCCGGGACGCAGTCATTTTGGCTGTCTAGAAGATAAAATCATGTGAAAGTCACACGCAGTTTCAGGTATAAAGTACTATGAAGCAATCATAACATAATTAACTATGCACGAGTATTTATTTAAATTTAAGAGTCAAATTAGGGAATAGTTTCTGAAATGTTTATGTTTTTTTAAATCACTCTCACGCATAGACAAGGGACATCACAATTCTCTCACAGAAATCACTTGTCTCTCACAACACATCTGTTACTATCACCATTAGTGTTGCCCTTGCAGGCTGCTGGAGAACACTCACATTCTACTGAACTACATTTCCCATCATGCGCTTCACTCACACACCAGTCCCAGTTTATCCTCTGATTACATTCACACAACTGAAGTAGAGGCCAATTACTTGAACTATTAACACAGCACATTCACACACACATCCAGTGCCTTGTTAGCAATTCTAAGCATTTTCCCAGCCTATACAAAAATAATATATAAACATCTGTTAGTTCTTAAAGATTTTTATAGATGTATAACAAAAAATGAGCGAAGCTGGAGTTTTTTTTAATACTCTCTTTTAATTTAGTTGATTTAGTAGATTAATTTATTAGTTTATTGTTCTCTTCTTTAGTGATTGTGCTTTTCAACAGTGATTGTACAGTTGAAGTCAGAATTAGCCCCCAGAGCCGGCCCCTAGTGTTGAGGGTCCTAGGTGAGATAAAAAAAAAATTGGGCTCATTAGAGTAAAAACAGTGAGAAGAAAGCACAAAAAAATACTATTTTGATATTTAAATGTATAACGTTTTATTAACTATAACATATTTAACCTATAATACATTTGTAAAAACATTTACTTAGATTTCTAAAAATAAGTTTTAACTGGGTAATGATGGATCCTTGCTATTAGCATCCGAGGGCGGCCTCCTTTAGCTGGCTGGGGTCCAATACGATGTTCGTGATCCACTTTTACTGCATATGGAAAGTTTTGGTCTCCCAACACGGCTGGTATCATCTTCTACACAAATTCCATTGGGCGACCATTTTCAACTTTCTCTTGTAGCCCTGCAATTTTAATATTTTGCTGATGGGAGTGGCCCTCCAGGTCATCAAGCTAATATCCCAACACAATCTCACGGCAATTCGTAACTTTTTGATTTAGTGGCTAATTCATACGAATTTGTATGATCTAATTCGTACTATTTAGTACGATTTGCTCATCCCCCAATGACGGTTGGGTATAGGGGTGGGGTTAAGTGCCACGCCTGCTTTTTAAAATCGTATAATTTCATACGACTTAGCCACTAAACTGACAAAACGTAAAATACTTACGTTTTCTCGTGAGATCAGGTTGAATATCCACAATACCCTTGCAGAAAGCCTCTAACTCAGAAATGTGGCTGTCATGCTCGACTCTCGCGCCCCAAGATCGGAGATATGGAAGTTAATTTCAGTTAACGATGCTTGCATTTGCGACAAAGTATTTTTGATAGAGTTAAATCTGTCATTCATCGACTTATCCATAGCTTGAATAGATGCTTGGATTGCTGCCAAGATTGGGGATAAGGCCGTGGTCTCGCTGTTGACAGTAGCACTAGCCGCAGAGTTTGCTTCTCCATTGATTGTTAGTCTACATTGTCTGGTTGATCACATTTCTTCGTTTTAGGTTTCGTCATCTTGACGTCAAGCTTAATGTGTCGTTTAATTTTGATTATGATTAAATTAAGATGTTTTTTTCGAGGTTAATAGAGGAGCTCCTCATACTACGTCTACTCTATTCTGTATTGTCGAGTGCCCCACCTCAACAAATAATTTGTAAAGTATTGCAAATGAGACTGCCAGTGTGTTGTAGAAAACAAATTGTACATAAAACAACCTAAATATAATAAAATACAAATAAAGTAAAAAGTAAATGACGGTACCTTTACTTTAAGCTTGCTTTTCTTTTCTTCCTTTTTTTTTTGGCTCCGGAAAGATGCCGTTTGGACGCCATTAAAATTCGAATAAGATTGAATAAAAATAGCACTGATACTTGTGACGTTATATTACTTAAGACTTTAAGAAACTTTTCGGGTTCATGTCGAACGTAAGCTATTTGGAGAATACAGCTATTGTAAGAGATTTGTAGAAACTGTATAGGAATACGTTACATCATTCTAGTTCACCCAATAGGCAATTGCGGGTTATGTTTGGCAAAATAGAGTGTGGTGCTGCTGGGTATGTTTCTAATATTTTCTGCTTTCGTTCATACTGTTGTGTATTTATTATTGTTTTCAGCTATTTGTCATGTATGAATTATACAGAGGGCTGCACGGTGGCGCAGTGGGTAGCACAGTCGCTTCAAAGCAAGAAGGTCGCTGGTTCCAGCCCCGCCTGGGTCAGTTGGCATTTCTGTGTGGAGTTTGCATGTTCCTTTGTTCGTGTGGGTTTCCTCCGGGTGCTCCGGTTTCCCCCACAGTCCAAAGACATGCAGTATAGGTGAATTGAGTAAGCTAAATTGTCCGTAGTGTACGTGTGTGAATGAGTGTGTTTGGATGTTTCCCAGTGATGTGTTGCGGCTGGAAAATGTGCTGGATAAGTTGGCGGTTCATTCCACTGTGGTAATAAAGGGACTAAGCCGAAAAGAATATGAATGAATGATTGAATTACAGTATATAGAGCTATTCTTTAAATGAAATGTGGAGGTTATTTTTATTTCTCACTGTCGTTGTGAATTGTATCGAGTTCAATGGGGTTTGTGCATTGCGTCTTCGCGCTTTCGTTCACAGTAATACACACGGGCAGCGTTCGTGTGGCCCTCCAAGAAATGTACCTATATTTGACTAGGTATTTTTGAAGATACTAGTATTCCGCTTAAAGTGACATTCAAGGGCTTAACTAGGGTTATTAGGCAAGTCATTGTATAACAGTGGTTTGTTTTGTAGACAATTGAAATATATAGAGAGTATTACGTAAGGGGGCTAATATTAACCTTACAATGTTTTTAAAAAAAATAAAAACTGCTTTTATTTTAAATAGGAAATTTTTTATTATTATAAATAATAATGAATACGATTTTCTCCGGAAGAAAAAATATTATAGGAAATACTGTGAAAAATTCCTTTAATATCATTTGAAAAATAAAATTCAGAGGAGGGCTAATCGTTTTGACTTCAGCTGTGTATGAGTGTCTTAATTCACACATTTGTTGTCATTAATTTTGTCTAGTGAACTATACTAGTGTCAACACACTTTCATACAAAACAGATATATCTGTTACCGTTATTTTTCTTCACATTCTGTACAGAAACTTCCTGTTATAATTTGTACATTCAGCATTTAACTTGATACAAGTATGAAGATATATAAATAAATACAGTACGACTGAATGCATATACAAGCACATATATAATCTACAAAACATACAAGTGTCTGCAGACAATACACTAATGCTCATATAAATTCTCTTGAAGTATTTTACTCAACAAATGTTTTTCACAAAAATATACAGCTAGCGATCACAGACGTCTGTTCAATAAGGCTCGTCTTAAACAGAAAAGACATTTAACCGCTGTCCTGAGTAAAGAATACAGATGTGAAACGTACCTTAAAAGCTGCTGCTATACTGCGTTTCAGAGAAAATGCATGTAGAAAATGTTGTGTGCAAAGTTTCCGTACACATTTGAGAGAAAAATTTGTAAAAAATGAGAGACTGGTCGTTTATTATTTTCACATTGGTCACAGTTGAGAGGCTGCATACAAAGTGACAAACCACAGAGGAAGGAGCAGGAACAGGGGCTTGTCTTTTTCTTTTTTCTTAAGGGCTGTAGTACTTTTTTTTTACAAGCTATACACTGTAAAACATGCTTCGTTTCACAATCTTTCATGTCATCTCAACACAAATCGATTTAGTTTTTACAAATTTAAGTGGATTGAAGATAAAACGATTAAGTTGTGCCCTATAAACCCTAAGAATTGTGTTGTTTTAACTCATTTTAAATAAGTAGTTTAAACAAACAGCGATAGTATCTTTCCAACCAGGCTTATTCTACTGTATATACATTTTTGTAGAGTGCCAAATACATCCTAGGAGCTATGTTTTTTCCAGTTTTTGTTTTCGTGAATCCACAAGAGGCGGCTGTGAATGCATTCTGAGATCTCAAATTTCTTTCGTGAGTGCCATTCGCGCCTGCTGTTCTCTTGTAAATCCACCAGAGGCCGCTATCGACTGACTGCACTTAGTTTTTTGTAGCCCAACTATATAATTGAGTAATGGCCTTATTTTGACGTGATGAGGTGAAATGAATGTGTCTGTAGTCTATTTCCTGTTCTAACTGTTGCCGTTTTTTTTATAAATACACATTTACATAACATACACACCACAAGGGGGAGATAGTGGGCACATGGACACTGCTCAGTGTGTCATCTGAAGAAGCCAGAGGAGCACATGGAGTAGGAGTTTGCCAAATCTACCTGGTATTTTTTTTTCTTGATTCGTGGGCGAAGGACAATTGTTAGCGTGGATTTTTTTGCTCTTTTTAGGACTCATTAGTCTTGCAGACCCTCAGTAAAGACTATCCTAGGAGGACCTTTGATGTACAGCAACAAGACATGGTTCCAATTATCCGGACTCAAACTTTGGGGTGAGCGCGACGCATTTTGCACGTACACTCATCCACGGACTTGTGGACTTTACACACACACACACACGGGGATTCACCATTTTTGTATTGTGTTATTGTATGAATGTTGTTTGTTTTTATGTTTGATTGTAAGGACATTTTCAGAGATCTGTGTAATTATAATACATAAAGTATCCTTTATCAATCCATGAGAAAATTTGAAAACAGGAACTAGGGAATTGAACCATTTTTTTTTTTTGTTTTATTCTTGTGTATCCCGTTGATTTAAAGACGAGCGTTACACACCCTCCTCCTTCCCTAAACCCAACCAATAGTATTTTCAAAACACAGATTGACCCGCCCACCCAATTCCCTAAACCCAACCCACAGTTTTAAAAAAGCAACCCAGAAAAAGAAAATCCCCTTGCCTGATTTTTACCACGCTTTCAGATTTTACTCATTCTCACCCTGCTATTTACTTGTTTATTATATTTTTGGGGATTTTGTTTTTGTCTTACCTGATTTCAGGAAGCGTTCTTTGCAAGACTCAAACCCCATCGTCGTTGTCAACTCCTCTTTGCGTCTCAAGTCCACTGAGGAAGATGGCAAGCTAACTGAACAAACTGGTAACAGTGGGAAAGCTGTCCATACAGAGGTAAGCGGTCAGCTGGTAGCATGAAAAGGAACGGCGTCATACCGCAGCGTAGCGTTTGTTTGAAAAATGAAATGCATTACTTTTCCAGTGATAGGTTGCAGCTGGGAGGGCATCCGCTGCTTAAAACATATGCTGGATAAGTTCACTTCGCTGTGGCGACCCCAGATTAATGAGGGGAGTAAGTCGAAAGGAAAATTAAGGAATGAATGAGCCTACATTATATATTTTCTTAACTAAATTACTGTTTTACAAATTAAATTATTATTAACTATTAGTATCCATTACCATTATTAATGCACGTGCAATGCGTCATGGGTTTATCAATTTCATTGCAGTCCTGACACACCAAATATGGCTTCCAGACAATGGCAAAACATGGGCCATAACTGGTCCAGTTCAGGAGTTATGGGTATGTTGGCTGAGACTAGACCCTTAGACTTGGTCCAGTCATGTACCGTAAGTCACTGCGACATGTGGGCCAAGCAAAAGCTGATTGTGTGGACCAGAGCTGGGCCAAAGAAATTTTGCTATGTGAGATGCTACCAAAGTAAGTTTAAATAACATATTTACATGACATTTACTGCCAAACTACTGTCAGTGTGTTTAATTAATGTCAGAAAGGTCATATTTATGATCATATATTATATTTATAACCATTAAATACACAAAACTAAAGCGGAAGTCCGGCAGTCAGAACTTCTTGTCTCGAGTAGTGATGTGCGGATCGATACTAAAATATCAATATCTCCGATACCAGCTTTGTATGTTCTAGAATTGATTATCTTATCAAAATATCGATATTTCAATCATTTGGAGCAAATATGTAGTTTAATTGTAGCAAATAAGTAAAAATTCAGTGGAGGGTAACCACAATTACCCTAGTTTCTCTGAATAATGCCAACTTAGTCGGAACTACTTCTTCCGCCTGCCATGTCATGTGCGTAATATGGCACTATACAACTTCAGATCATGCTAGCTAGCCACTCAATCCACTGGGCTGGTACATGTTGTTCAGTCACGCTGTCACTGGATATGGGTGACCGCAAGCGAAGTTATGTGTGGAGCTACTTCCATAAACTCAAACGATGCGGTTTGTGACAAGTGTAACAAAACAGTGAGGGACTGTGTGGTAATACCACAAACCTAATCAAACATCTACACCCAACATCTACATATAAATCACAAGACAAAATAGGACAACGTCATGACTAGGCGGTCAGAAGAGGAGAAAGAGAGGCACAGGTGCTGTTAGGGTGAGACAGACATCGCTTTCAGAGTCCTTAGGTGCAGCAGGCAGGCACTATCCAGGTACAGAGGGAGAAATTTTTTGGGCAGTATCGGTATCGGATCGGTATTGCCGATACTCGACTTCATTTTACTTGGTATCGGATCGGATAGGAAACCAGTGGTATCGCACATCACTAGTCTCCTGCTCCACTCATGATTTGGTTGACGGCAGCAGGGTTCGGCATCCTGGCAGACAGCGATGACTCCCCTGGTCTTTCTGGGATGAGTCATTTCAGCTCTTTCCCTCACGCTAGTTCCCCCGTATCCCCTGCTCTTCACCATGCTGGGAGCCAGCAGCAGGCAGACCCTTTCCTCGCCAGCCTCTGGCCAGCCTGGCACCCTGGGACAAATGAACAGGTTTCTCCCCACTTGGGTTAACTCCTGAACACTCGCCCTCCCTCTCAGCGGCGAGGGCATCTGGACAACGTGTCCCTCCTTCTCCCGGATTTCATTTCAAAGTTAGATGGCCAACTACTCTAACAACGATTAACTGCATAAATACACCTACACGATATATACAGTTTATGTACTTTATTCAGTGTTTAATGCTACCAATGTAAGTTTAAACACCATTTTACAAGGCATTTATCGCCAAACTGCTGACAGTGTTTAATTCTAGTCAGAAAGGTCATATTTTTGAGATCATATTATATTTATGGACACAAAAATACACAAAACTAAAGAGGAACACAGCTGAAATCAGTGTGTAGATCAGGCATGTCCAAGCTCGGTCCTGGAGACAGCTGAAATCAGTGTGTAGCTGAAATCAGTGTGTGTATCAGGCATGTCCAAACTCAGTTCTGGAGGGCCGGTGTCCTGCAAAGTTTAGTTCCAACCCCAATCAGACGCACCTGGGCTAGCTAATCAAGCACTTACTAGGCTTTCCAGAAACATTCGTGCAGGTGTGTTGAGGCAAGTTGGAGTTAAAATCTGCAGGACACCAGCACTCCAGGACTGAATTTGGACACCCCTGGTGTAGATAGTCAAATGTAGGTTACATAAACATTATAAAGTATATTATATTTTTGGTCTAAATCCTACTGTCATCATAATTCATATTGCTAAATAAACATGCATCAACATTTTTAAATGTAAAATACAGCGTGCGAGCTGTCTGTGAGTGTTATTGTGTTTAAGGCCAAAAAACACTGTGGTTTTCACACATATGCTATAGTAGAGGACACATGCGCATTAAAAATACTGTCATTGTGACAGCGTTGGCATATACGGTACCCACAAACACCAACAGCAGCCCTCACAATGGAAACAAAAAAACTTGCTCTGAAAAGAAAAACAATTGTTTATTTATCGGTCAGAACAGACATATTCTCTGCTCAAATCAAAAAAGAGAGAAGGGGATTGAGGATTGAATCTTAATAATGCGCATGAATACTCTCCCCGTTTGGTTAGCTATTTAAATGGAAGACTGTGATCCATATCTACCTGCTGCCCTAGTACTTTCACCTTTACCACTTGACAAAACAAAGGACATTCAAAATCCGATCATACATAATTTGTTTCGTATATGGAAACAAATTAAATCACACTTTACCCACAAAACGCTACCTCTTTCTTTACCAATTGCTAAAAATCCATCCTTTGCCCCTTCTAATTTAGATCTGACGTTTACTAATTGGAGGAATTTAGGATTATGTTGTATCCGTGACCTGTATATTGAGGGTAAATTTGCTTCCTTTGCACAATTACAAACTAAGTTCAAATTACATAACAATAATTTCTTTAGATATCTACAGGTCAGAGATTACATTCGAAAATTCATGGCAGATTTCGATACACAAGCACAATCTATGCTTGATGAATGCTGCACTATATCCCCATATAAAAATTAATTTATCTCTAATATGTATAATAAATTACAAACAATACCCCCCCCCCCATCCAATAAATATAAGGATAGCTGGGAGAAGGACATGGGTACCCATATTCCTGATGACATCTGGGAAGAATCTTTGGAACACATACACTCCTGCTCCTATAATACGAGACATCGTCTTATACAATTAAAAATTATACATAGGCTTCACTTTTCAAAAGTAAAGATCCACAACATTTTCCCAAACGCTTTATCCAACTGTGATAAATGTCAATCCCCTAATGCAACACTTTTCCATGCTTTTCTTTCTTGCCCGAAGGTCACAAACTACTGGTCTGATGTATTTAATGTATTGTCAAGAATTTTTAAGACTACACTGTTACCTGAACCATTGTTGATCATTCTTGGCACATCAGAGTTATTTAGAAAATTTACTTCAGCCCAACAGCGGTTCATTTCCTACTCTCTTATTACTGCAAAAAAATTGCTTTTGATGTCATGGAAAGGACCAACGATACCTACTGACAAAATGTGGTTTCGAGATCTCTCCAATACCTTACATTTAGAAAGAATTAGATATCTATTGAAGGACAATCTCTCAGGTTTTTATAATACTTGGCAACCCTTCATAGACTTCTTACAATCAGTATCTGTATAAACACGTATTTTCTTCCATTTTTTACATATAAACTCTTATTGTACTTCTTGCTACAAAAAAATTAATTAATAAAAAAAAATAATATTAATAATGCGCATGAATTGAAATTGAGTTACACAACAAGTAAAGTTTATTTATAACTAATTCCGAGAGGATCACGTGCTTATGATTGATCACAGCTGGTCCCGCATCAACTCACGATTGATTAACCAATTAGATGATTCCTAATCACTATAAATAACCAGTTGTCTTATCACAGTTTCTTTGTCTTGAAGAATCCCCCCTACCCTTCCTCATTTCCAGATGGGTGACACGGCGGCCCAGCGAAGTCCCTAAACCAGTTGACATTTCTGTGCGGAGTTTGTTCGTTTTTCCTGTGCTCGCGTGGGTTTTCCCCGGGTTCTTCAGTTAACTCCCACAGTCCAAAAACACGCAACCTAAGTAAATTGAACATAAATTGATACCATGGCCAAGTTCTGAGCTAGTGTACATCTCTCCTCAGCCATCCTATATCCGTCATTATCCAGAAATAGGTCAGGGGAGTTCATCGAGACCTAGCTGAGCTCAAACTCCCCTCTCGCCATGCTAACAGGAGGAAGCCCTGGGCTCAAGGATCTCATAAGCTCAGGGCTCTCTCCCGGGACAACATGCCAAACAAGCTTTATTATCAATCATCAGCTACGTGTGAACTCTTGAAAACAGAGCGAACCAAAAATATACAAATACGGTCAACTCACATTCATTATGAATGAGAAAAGGTCAAGACTACATTACAATGACTACATTGCAGCTGCTGTTACAAGCTCCAGCTACCTTCAAAGCATTCAGGTTACAACCCAATTCATGTACTATCTTTCCTAAACTGTATTCAGAAATAGAATTAGAGTGTGTGTCAAAGTTGTAGTATGTTTCAATGAGTATAAAGTAGTTGTGTGACAAGACAAATATCCCACGAGACAAGACAAGACGAGACACAAAACTGGGTTCCCGAGACAATACGCGAAAACACATTTTCTCTTTTGTTCATGTGAAAAATTGCTTGTATCATAAAATAAAACGTAATAATTATATAAATACTGTTTTAATACATCTTATGCATGTAATAAACACTGTCAAATGTCCTCCTACAAACTCAACAGCTATCAGCTAACACAAATATGTGCCAGGTACCTTTGTAAGAATTTTGAACATGTTATAAATAGGAGGTTGGATAATGAAACTGAAACACTGTCCAATTTAGTGCTGGAGGTTTCATGGCTAAATTTGACCAGCTGTCAGTTAGTGACAGAGAGGTTTGATGAACATGAAAGTGAGGTTGAACATCTCCCATGGCCTGCACAATCACCAGATCTAAATATTACTGAGCCACTTTGTGTTTTGGAGGAGTGATTCAGCATGTTTTCTTCCACCAGCATCAAGTAGTGACCTGGCCACTGCAAGAGGAATGGCTCAAAATCCATCTGTCCACTGTGCAGGACTTGCGTCTGTCATTCACAAGACGAATTGATGCTGAATTGGCTGCAAAAGGTGACTCTGGGAGCACCTTTGTCATCCTTTGCCTTCTTTGGGAGAAGCCTGTGTCATTTCTGGACTAAAAAATACTTGCTGGTTGAATAAAAGTAACTTTAAGTCAGAATTTGCCAGGGGTATAAATAATTTAGGTCATGTATACTGTATATATACACACAATGGTGTGAAAGACTGTTTGCCAACTTAATGATTTCAAATTTTTAATGTTTGTTCCTTTTTAATGTTGCAGATCATCAACCAATTTAAATATTAGTCAAACATAGCACAAGTAAACACATGATGTAGTTTTGAAATGAAGGTGTGTGTGTGTGTGTGTGTGTGTGTGTGTATATATATATATATATCTTCACAAGATGCGTTGTTTCTAACAGGATGCGATGTGTGTTCTCTCTGTCTTCCAAGGCATTTTGGCAAGACTGCTCTCCACAAGTTCTCACCATTCTTGATATCGAGAAACAGCCACAGACTCACATTGCGGCAAAACATCTCTTATATGACAGTGTCACTCATATACAAGTCTTTCATGCACACAAATCAGGTGACTAGGTAAAGGCTGCTAATGCAGGTTCAACACTAAAGGGCCTACATATTGCCAATGAGCTTACACTCAAAGGCCCTGTAAATGCTTACAGCCTGTTTAGGGCCTGATTGGGGAAGCCCACACTAAGGGCGAATCGGGCTCAGGCACGATTCACTTGGCCGGCCCTGGCCCAGTTGGAAGAGGTGTGACAAAGCGCGGTTCACTTGGGGTTTGGCATGGTACGCTTATAGTGTGAGTGCAAAGTATGCCAGAACTCGAAACTGAAGACGAGACGTGACTTTTACGGGATTGTTTCATATGGATTTATTAATCATTCTTACTGTTCAATGAACGCAAACTGTCGTAGATTATTAAAGACGCAAACCCCTCACTGCACGACAGCTGCACCTTCAGCAAACCTCCTAACTCCTGCAGCACGAGGACTTTATGATTGTTTATGAGCGTTAAAAGTGGCTGATCTGTTCGGCGAAATACTTGACTGTGAAACTGCATCCCAAATGACTAAAACGATATAACTAAAGAAATCTCCACTGTGCCGACCGAGAGCGCTTACTGAACAGGGCATCATCGATGACGTAAGAGTGCCCAGGCCCGAATGTAATGTGAGTGCGGGCCGTTAGAGGAGACGGGAAGGAGGACAAGCGTGCTTTGGCCCAGTTCAAGGCAACTGTACGTAATGTGAGTACGCCCTAAGCCTTCATGGGATTAATGTGGGTTGTTTACTAGTGTAGGCTACACCCTGGTGAGCCCGCAGCTCTGGGCCATATCTGGGCTAGCCCACACTAGGCCTGTTTAGATTTGGTGTGGGCTGGCCATACCCCGCAATGCCCACAAAAAACCAATAAGGGGGGTGCACAAGCGTGTTTGCTGGGTATAAACATAGTATGTCGGCCAATTGTATGTTTTGAGTTCATGCATTTATTCATTCATTCATTTTCCTTTGGCTTAGTCACTAATAATAAACCACCAACTAATCCAGCATATGTTTTGCACAGCGGATGCCATACCAACCACAGCCAAGTACTGGGAAACACCTATACACACTCTCATTCACACACACACCAATTACAACTTATACCACATGTTTTTGGACAGTATGGGAAACCGGAACAACCAGGGAAAACATGCAAACTCCACACAGTTGGTCCAGCTCAGACTCGAACCAGCAACCTTCTTGGTGTGAGGTCACAGTGCTAGCCACTGTGATGGCACTCACTAAATAATTGGACGTTTCCCCATTTAAATATTGAGTTGTCTAAACAGAATTGTCAAAGAACATACTTTGAAAGGCTGTGTGTTCAATTGTATCCCAATGTAAGCATTGAACACTTTAGGGTTAGGGCACCAGAACACTGTAGTGTGGTGCATACATTACATGTGACAGAATTCACGAGTTGTTCTTGATGTTTTTCCCCTTTAAGAGTTTTGAGCTGAAAGTTATGGGTGGTTTTCCCCTTTAAGAGTGAGGACTCAGAGAAAGTAAATAAAGCAATCGGTTCACAAAGTTTTCATCCCACATTTGATGTCTCTTCTTTTTCTTTTCTCCGCGTAATCGGCCACAGTAGCTTAGTAATAAAACCAATAGAAAAAGTCACTATTCTGTGTGTGTGTGTGTGTGTGTGTGTGCGTGTGTGTGCGTGTGTGTGTGTGTGCGTGTGTGTGTATGCGTAGGCTACAGTTTATTATTTACTTTGTGTAACTTACTTCCTTTATTTTTTAACTTGCATTTTGAGGAGCAAATGTCCCCACAAGGTCATTATTAAATTTATTATCAAATTATTAAAAATATAAATGTATTTGTATCTGAAAGTGTTTTAAAAGCTTTCTATATGTTTAAAAAACTGGTTTTCTAAATGTGGTTTGATTTGAGGACTGAATCTTTAGTTTGGTCTGTATAAAAACTATTCAAGTGTATGGAAAGTCCCTACAATTCTCAGTAACGTAATTGTGTGTGTGAGTGAGTGAGTGTGTGTGTTGTTGGATATTTATAAACCTAACAACCTTCCATTGTGAAATGTTTTGGTAAAAAAGTTAATTTAAAAGAGACAATTGTTTTTATATATACATATATATATATATATATATATATATATATATATATATATATATATATATATATATATATATATATATATATATAGTTGAAGTCAGATTTATTAGCCCCCCTGAATTATTAGCCCCCGAGTTTATTTTTCACCAATTTCTGTTTAACAGAGAGATTTTTTTCAACACATTTATAAACATAACAGTTTTAATATCTGATTTATTTTATCTTTGCCATGATGAAAGTAAATAATGTTTTACTAGATATTTTTCAAGACACTTCTATACAGCTTAAAGTGACATTTAAAGGCTTAACTAGGTTAATTAGGTTAACTAGGCAGGTCAGGGTAATTAGGCAAGTAATTGTATAACCATGGTTGGTTCTGTAGATAACTGAAAAATATATATAGCTTAAAGGGGCTAATAATTTTGACCTTAAAATGTTTTTTTTTAAATAAAAATCTGCTTTTATTCTAGCTGAATTAAAACAAATAAGACTTTCTCCAGAAGAAAAAATATTATCAGACATACTGTGAAAATTTTCTTGCTCTGTCAAACATAATTTGGAAAATATTAGGGTAGCTAATAATTGTAACTTATATTTTGTGTGTGTGTGTATAAATATTTATATATTTATATACAATTTTTTTTCAAAATATTTTATGGGGCAACTGTATTGGAGTAACCCATAATAACTCTATAATCTACAAACTATATGATCATAACACTTAGAAATTTTTGACAATCTTCAATAAAACATATTACATTTGTAAAGATTAATAGCGCCACCTAGGGGATATAGCTATTAGTATATAACAGTTTCAATTTGGTGCATTTCTCACTACACTATTTACATTAGCACAACAGTTAAGGCATTTCTCAAAACAGTACAAACTGCAAAACCTAAAACGCGTGTCACTTGCTCAAAATGGAGAGCTCATTCCTCAAAAGCAAGTATTCATGTCAATGAAAGTGTCAGTGTCATCAAGATGAAAAGTCCTGACACCATTGCTTATGAACAAGACAGTCAAATAGCTTTGTCATGTTTTCATTATGTCAGTTTACTCTGTATATTTTCTCCAATGCAAAAAAAGTCTTGGTGACACTTCCTGAAAATGCTCAAGGCAGCACTATATACTATTTGCACAGCCATTTGAAAACTACAGTAAAGTTAGACATCAGATATCTGAGTACAAGACACTGAATATGTATGTTTCACATTTTACTGCAGATGCTCTTTGCAATTCTAATTTATTCACAGCATTGTGTAAAATAATAAATACACCCTTATTTACAACAAACATAAACTTCCTTTGGGTAGAGCTGTGCACAACTGTAAACAATACTGCAGTACTTATTGGAACTAATCATACAGCACATAGGTCTGTATAAATCATTCATGCACATCCAGATGTTTCTCTCTGTCTGGCCACATAGTTTCAGCGAATATCATCTCTTGCAATGCAGCAAGGATAGTATCTCCTCGAGTGGCGAATCCACCTTCTGCAGGACTGCTGTGATGTCATCACTGCATACATGGCCACTAGCAGGGCCATTTGAGTATGTGGATGCCGGTCATATACCTTCCACCTCCAGGAAGAGAAAATTCTTTTATTGGATTTATAAAGGGGGAGTAGGGAGGGAGATATTCTACCAGCATCCAATCATGTGTTGCAAACCACTGTCTGACGACATCTGAGTGAAAAAAAGATTGAAAGTTTTTTTTATCAAATTTGCTTGACAGATTTTGACAACTAGTTCAACATTTTAGTATGTAATGACTCAAGTAATGAAATGAGGACTATACGTTTTACATAGAATGACTAGTCAGCATTCACATGCTTATTTAATTGTTTATTTAATTTTGACCGGCATGACATAAGCAAATGATAATGTTATAAAACAGCAGAGAGTTGTATGAAAGCAATTAATGCATGTCCAAAAGCATTTGCAATTTGTTAGAAGGAATAAGAAACTGCTATGATGTGCACAAATGACTAATTGTTTTGAGAAAAGCATTAAAGTGCACCTATGGTAAAAAATCTACTTTTCAAGCTGTTTGGACAGACATATGTGCATGTATGGTGTATAGACTGTCATATTGGGGTGATATAAACACACCCAGTGCTTTTTTTTTCAATTTAACAACATAAAAAACGGTGGACTAATTGGAGCGGTTTTCAAACCGACCAGCTCTTTACATAGGAGAGCGGTCCCCCCGCCCACCAATATTGATTGACAGGCGCGTCATCATATCCTCAGTTTGTTGATTCACGTCCGCCATTTTCAGCGTGAGTGGAAGCGATATCACTAAAGGAACACCCTAGCTCTATTTTTAGATGCAAGGCTCATTGGGCTCAACACAAGATCAATATTCTCCACATTATCGCTCTAATCGGAATTATTGGTTGTATCTTTAGGTAGGTTTGCAAACATGTGTACTTCTCATTGAGTCTACCTTATACTTCAGCCGTTTGCTTTTCTCGCGATCCCAGAAGCTCCCTGTGATCTTAACTAGCATGCGTTTTAGAATTCTAAATATAGGTTTCTATCAGGGTACACTCAAGTCGATGGCTGGGCGCCGCGGACCGCTGCAGACTTGAAGCGCCGTTGTGTGTACCCTGATAGAAACCTATGTTTAGAATTCAAAAATGCGTGGCGCGACGATTCGGGACACTTCATGTTTCTGCCGCGCCACAGAGAGTGTCTGGTGTGCCGTGTCGCGGCTTCGAGCGGCGCATCCGGTGCCTCAGTCAAAGTTAATTCAGTGTGCGTGGTTATTAGTTTCTGTGTACAAGCTCGGCACTTGAAACTAGCACACAGTTGGCTGTAAAACTATACAGACACAAATGATTTTGTACTCTCTGCTTAGTATGTGTCCGAGTCGTACATGTACGACTGAATGCGGATCCTCTCAGTCCTGCTCCTCTCAGTCTGCCTCTGTTGCAAACACAGAGCGGGTGAGCTTATGGCCCCGCCCCCTTGTTATGTTGGGCGGGAAGCCGAAACTAATTTACATGTGAAGCAACACACCCCTAAATCAGCGAGCTGTGGACACGCCCCCAACATGACACTTTTTAACACATTATAATAAAAAAATCTGAATTGTGTTTTAAACTGAACCTAAACTGGCACACTCAGAATGACCATAATATTATTATTAAATCATAAAAAATAGGTAAACTATGTGCCCTTTAACTGTTGTGCAAATATGAATAGTGCTGTGAGAACTGCACCAAAGCAAAAACTGTAATATATTCACTGTAAGACTTCAGAAAGTGCAACTGAAAGATTAATTAAAAAGATTATTAAAAGTTATTAAAAGCTATTTTGGCGTTTTACTTAATTATTTGTAAAAATAAATTGTAGTGTAGGTCTATAATGTGTCTGTGAGTCACTTTGACTGAGCCACGTGGTCAATCCTCAAACAATACTTGCACAGTGAGATCACAGAGCTGTGAGGAAACCAAGGCCTACACCCAAACAAACAGTTCAACACTGCAAAACTCAAAGGCTCATCAATATTTCTGCGTGTTTATAGCATATGTGGAATAGCTGCTGACTACTGAACCCTGCAGGATTGTAGCATTAACACAGAATGACAGACTACATGAACTATTATTAACAAACATGCTGAGAAGAAGACAATAGAGACTGGCATAGAATTTGTAGTGGTTATGAATGGAAATTACACTGGTTTTAAGGGAAACTATAATGGTCCAGATATGGCTTCTGTTTGTGGGATGTTAAAACCAATGAATCACAATGTTTAAACAATTGAAATGTACTATTTAATTGTAAAAATATGATGATTTTTAATGACGTTTTATAGATAGATAGATAGATAGATAGATAGATAGATAGATAGACAGACAGACAGACAGACAGACAGACAGACAGACAGACAGACAGACAGACAGACAGACAGACAGACAGACAGATAGATAGATAGATAGATAGATAGATAGATAGATAGATAGATAGATAGATAGATAGATAGATAGATAGATAGATAGATAGATAGATAGATAGATAGATAGTCTTTAATTCTTAACATTATGGTTTGTAGCTTTTAATGGAGTTTGTAGGAACCTGTGATAGATAGATAGATAGATAGATAGATAGATAGATAGATAGATAGATAGATAGATAGATAGATAGATAGATAGATAGATAGATAGATAGATAGATAGATAGATAGATAGATAGATAGATAGATAGATAGATAGATGTAAAATATAGTTTTTAATTCTTAACATGATGGTTTGTAGCTTTTAATGGAGTTTGAAGGAACCTGTGATGATAGATAGATAGATAGATAGATAGATAGATAGATAGATAGATAGATAGATAGATAGATAGATAGATAGATAGATAGATAGATAGATAGATAGATAGATAGATAGATAGATAGATAGATAGATAGATAGATAGACAGTCTTTAATTCTTAACATTATGGTTTGTAGCTTTTAATGGAGTTTGTAGGAACCTGTGATAGATAGATAGATAGATAGATAGATAGATAGATAGATAGATAGATAGATGGATAGATGGATAGATGGATAGATGGATAGATAGATAGATAGATAGATAGATAGATAGATAGATAGATAGATAGATAGATAGATAGATAGATAGATAGAGTTTGTTTGACATTCAGGAGGTCTCTTTACTTGACTGTGTCTGGTTAAATATTATCATAACCCACCGCCTGTGGCAAAGCTCGTGTGGTGTGTTGGAGTGACGTGTACTTCCTTGAAGGGTGGCGCACAACTTTCAGGAAACAAGTGTGAAAGTAAATCCCCATATCAAGCTGGGCAATTTGCGGACTCCCTGACCGACACGGACCCTTGGGTGGCACAAACGCGGAGATGGAGTCGAGTGCTTACGGAGCATCGCTGGCTGGGGGAGCCTTTGACTTCTGGAGCTTTATAAAACAAACGCAAACTATCGTCCGGCTGTTCTGTTGGGTGAGACCAATGTGATCGTTAGCTAACCGAGCGCTAACTTAGTGCTCATACCAAAAGAAAGTTTGTGATAATTACTCTGACCTCAAACTATGCTAGTTAAACGTGTTTAGTAGCAAAACAAACCACTGCTGGCATAAATTGCCAAGCACAGACCATATGGCAGCGGCAGTTTGTTGATGTGGTCGATCTGTGCCTCATGTGACTTGTCAACACGGCAAACTCAAGATGTCAACATTAGCTCTGCCTGTTTTTTGTTTGTTGGGGGGTATTTTAATACAGCTAAAGTTACAAAACGTACATTCTGTAAAAATGTAAACTCCTTTTTATCATAACAACATGTAACTTTGAAGTTTAGCATAACTTTCTATTGCAATTACATGTTAGCAAAGCATTGCACCATAAGGTTTGTAGGCTTATGAAGGCGCCTAATAATTAAATATTAATAATAATAAATAAAAGCCATAGATTTAGATTCTAAATATTACCAACCTAATTTATGTCGTCTTTTGTGTTTTACTTGTCGTTTACTGTGTTTAACAGCCAAAGTAGGCCTAACAATTTTGTTATATTCGTGTATTCTATAAAAGTATAAGCTCTTTTTCATCATAACAACATCTAGCTCATTTTGCCATGAGTTTTATTGCATTTGAAGTTTAGCCTAACTTTACTGCAAAACATTTCACGAAAAAGAATGAAGGCCTATGACCGAGCTATTGATTAAATATTAATAGTAATAAGAAATGATAATATACCCTGCTGGAAAAAACAGCTTAGGCTGGTTGGCTGGTTTTAGCTGGTCGACCAGCCTGTTTTTAGAGCGGTTTTGGCCATTTCCAGCCTGGTCTTAGCTGGTCAGGCTGGAAAATGACCAGTTAAAACCAGCTTGACCAGCCTCAACCCGCTACTGGGAAACACCCATAAGCACTCTCACACATGCACTCATCCACTACAACCTATGTAATTTATTCAATTCACTTATAGCACATGTTTTTTGACTGTGGTAAAAACCGGAGCACCCAGAGAAAACCCACACTGACACGGGGAAAACATGCAAACTCCACACAGAAATGGCAACTGACCCAGCCTGGACTCAAACCAGTGACCTTCTTGCTGCGAGGTGACAGTGCTAGCCACTGTGCCGCCCCCCTTGTATTACTTACTTTGTGTTACTTAATTGCTTACTTTTTAAACTTGCCTATGGAGCAAATGTCCCTACATTTGTAGTAAGATTTAACCCAATTTTAACACTGGCCCCCCTAAGAGAAGAAAATGATTAAAAATACTAAATTAATTGTACCTGAAAGTGTTTACAAAGCAAACTGGTTTTCTGTAAGTGGTATGATTTGAGGACTGAAACTATAGTTTGGTTAGTATAACTTTACCGCAATTATGTTATTAGCAAAACCTTTCATGAAGAAGATTGTAGGCCTATGACAGCGCTATTGATTAAATATTAATAATAATATGAAATGATTAGAAACCCTGCTGGAAAAAAAAGCTTAAACCATCTTAGGCAGGTTGGCTGGTTTTAGCTGGTTGACCAGCCTGTTTTGGGTGGTGTTTTGGCCATTTCCAGGGTGGTTTCCAGCTGGCTGGAAAATGACCAGCTTGACAAGCCTGGTTTAAGCTGGACATAGCTGGTTTTGGCTGGGCTCCCAGCCTGGTTTGCTGGTCAAGCTGGTTTTAGTTTGTCATCTAACAGCCGGATCAGCTAAGACCAGCCTGGATATGGCCAAAACCCCTCTAAAAGCTAATCAGCTTAGGTTGGTTTAAGTTGTTTTTTCAGTAGGGAATAAATAAAAGCCATAGATTTAGATTTTAAAATGCTAGTATTTTTGACCTAATTCTTCTTTATCTAGTCTTTTATGTGTTTTACTCTTTGTTTGCTTACTGCATGTTATTAACAACCAAAGTAACCATTTTGAGATATCTGTAACAATACATTTTAAAGTGACCATAAGTACATTATTTTTACACAATAATCACTTATTTTGCCAGTGTGTAACAGCTTGTAATTTAATAAAACTTGTAAAAACGCCATTCAGTACTATTGAGGTGAAGTTGGTTTTATATTCGCATATTCATTCATTTTTGACAGTGACAACTTGTGACACGGTCACTATATTCTACTTTAAATATTCAGACTAAAATCTCAGGTAAGTGAAACAACATTAGCACTACTGTGAACAATGTTGTGCTTTGATAGTCATTGGCTGCTAATATGATTTCCCTACTTAGAATTTGCAAATAATACTTTTCTGAAATTAACGTTGTATTATTAAGGAGAAAGTCGGAACGTGCAAATATAAAACCAACTTTACCTCAATTTCTGTACTGTAATGCCAATGTGTTGTGAAGAGAAAAAGAGTTAATTAAAGTTATGGCCTCATATAGTCAGATGTTAGTCTTAAATAGACTTGACAAACAAACTATCATATGTGTGTTTTTAAAGAGCTCATCTTTCGACATGACACTGTGAATTGCAAAGCTTGTGCAAACATCCGTATCGCAATGACCGGATGCTTTCTGTACTGCAGTTTTCAATTTTGGTAATTTGTGTTTAATCTGTTACTCAGAGGAAAAAGCAGAACACATATCTACATAATCATCTAAACATGTGAACAGGTTGTCAGCAGGGTTGTATGATACTGGGAAAATCTGCGATATTGGTGTTGAGCATTGCGCTGACAATATATCTTGTGATATTATATGTTTTTTTATTTACTATTATTTTAAAAACTATTAATAATCCTGCTAAAATAAACAGGTAATGGATAATTTTTGGATCTAATTAAATATAATTCAGGATAAAGCGTGCAAAAGTGCAAACATTCAGACTTTAAAAGTCTGTCATTGTCCTCTTGTCTCAATTCTCGCCATTAGCATTTATTTTTCAAGTCTAGGTTCACCTTTGGGTCACTAGTGAACAGCAGAACAACACCTACTGAGGGACGGGTCAAAAGATAGTAAGGCCCTATCTGATTGGTCAAAATCTGCTTTTAGATTTTTTATATGCAGTGCTCCCGATAGTTGTGTCTTAAGTGTGTTTGATAATGTACTATCGAAGACATTCTCTAACTCCTACTTTGTTTCCTTCCATCCAGCTCTTCTCCATTGTGGTATTTGCTACCATCATCAATGAGGGCTACGCAAATCATCATGAAGGAGGTGACACTACATGCATGTTCAATGAGAACGACAGTGCTTGTAACTACGCAGTCGGTATTGGAATTTTAGCTTTCCTGGCCTGCGTTGCGTTTATTGTGCTGGATGCCTACTTCCCGCAGATCAGCAATGCCAAAGACAGAAAATACATCGTCTTGGGTGATCTTGTTTTCTCTGGTAAGAATTAGTACTGTTTTTTTCATGTCTTTTATTAGTCACTACCTATGTTTCCATTCAGAGATGTCAGATTCATGGGCTATACTGTAATATTGCATAAAAGATTTAAGAATAAAGCAGCATTTCCATCCAGTGACTGAAAGAGCACAAAATCGTCACTTCCTGATAAACTAGCGCCAAATTTTAAAACGGTTAGGAGAATCTGCGTAAGGCCATGTCCACTTTAATACATTTTTGTTTAAAAATGCATATTTTTCTCTCCGTTTTGGCTTTCCGTCCACACTGATATGGCATATTTCAAGCAACGTCAATGTATCTTTTTAAAAACGCTGTCCAACATGGCAAGGCTCTCGAGGGAATGTTGGGACGCTCATACTTTTTTATGCATATTTTCGAAATGTTTTTTTTTTTTTTTTTTTGCGATAATTCAAACTGTCTGGTGGCGCAGTAGGAAGTGCTGTCGCCTCACAACAAGAAAGTCACTGTTTCGAGCCTCAGCTGGGTCAGTTGGCGTTTCTGTGTGGAGTTTGCATGTTCTCCTTGCGTTTGCGTGGGTTTCCTCCGGGTGCTCCGGTTTCCCCCACAGTCCAAAGAAGGATGCGGGATAGGTGAATTGGGTAGGCTAAATTGTCCGTAGTGTATGTGTGTGAATGAGTGTGTGTGGATGTTTCCCAGAGTGGGTTGCTGCTGGAAGGGCGTCCGCTGCTTAAAAAACGTGCTGGATAAGTTGGCGGTTCATTCCGCTGTGGCGACCCCGTGTTAGTAAAGGGACTAAGCTGAAAAGAAAATGAATGAATGAATTCAAACTGTGCATAAAAACGGTGCAGGATGTAGTCGGGGTCTTAAAGTCTTAATGTTTTAAATTTCAAAAACTAAATTTAAGTCTGAAATTCACTGAAATTTTGTTTTGTAGGTCTTAAATAGTAAACAGGTCTTGATATTCTTATCTTCATGTAAAGCTATACTCTATACTCTTCCTATAAGCTATATTGTATCTCAATAGAACTCCTCTCTTGCTGGTGGAATGTGCAATCAATGAAGATTGGCCACCAGGCTGGTCAAATTAAGCCATGAAACATCTGGCACTAAATTGGCCAATAGAGATGCGCGGATCAGCTGAAATGTCACCCGATTCGACGGTTTCATACTTATCATCCACCCGCCATCCTCCCACACATACTCACACATGAACATTTACTTAAAGGTGAAGAACCACCAAAATGTCTATATTGCAACAGAAACCAAACCGTTAAACATATTCTTGTGGAGTGCCCCATTTTTAATGTTATCAGACAGCAATTTTTATCTGGAGAGACCTTAAATGAAATATTTTTAAATGTGAATCCGTCTAAAATTTAGCAATTTTTATCAAAAGGAAACCTTCAAAAACTGTTTTAGATTTTTATATTATATATTACCATTATTATTATTTATATATTTTACCTTGTATATTATTTTTTGCTGTTGATTACTTTTAACTGTTAGAATATTTTTATAATTATAGAAAATTGGTATTTATAAAACGTGGTAAACTTGATCTATTTTTTTTTTTTTTGCCATGACATAGAAGCTGAAATGGCAAAAAAAAAAGTTAAAACTCTCTCTCTCTCTCTCTTCCCGCACATATAGTTTTATCTGATGTATATATCCGCACCCGACCATCACCCAATCGTCACTTTAATAATTCTAATTCTTTGTTTTAAGCTTGATGATAGGTCAGCATGGATCATTCGTTATTATCAGCAGATTCAGTGAACTAATCTGCGCATCCCTTGCCAGAGACAACATGGAAGGGGCATGTATGAAGGCAGCACAGGTCCACGCATGCATCCATGAGACTAAACTTCCAGTGGTATTTTTTGCTGTCTTGATGAATGGAAGAACTTAAAGTGCTTGTCTGATTTCGACTTGACCGGCCTTTCGATTTAGCACACAAATGAGGTTTCATATTTGAGGTACCGGTCTTGTGGCTTTCATATACATAAATCGCTTCCCAGCCAGTGCATATTACACACCCAGCACTTGATTCATCCTCATTAACCACTTCACTAAAACGCTCCACACGGCACTTTTCTTTCTTTCTTTCCTTTCCTTCCCTTTGTTTTGTTTTGTTTTTAATTCTTTAGTTTTTCTTTCGCCTCCTTTTCTGCTTTAACAAATGGACCTCCACCATGCGCATTTCTTTTTTAATTAGCCTGCAAATTGGGGACTGATGAAAAATGTATTAAAAACACATTCGTATTTTACAGAATGTGTTTAAAAAATACAAAGCAAAAATCATTAATAATTAAACTCATCCACCCGCATTTAATCATAATGCATTTTTTATTAACCGACCCGCGGATTATCCGTAGTGCCTGCGGATATAACTGCCATCCATGCATCATTATTGGCCAGTGATTCAGTTTTATTGTACAACCCCTCTACTTTCCATATATATGGAAAGAACATCAGAAAATAATAATAAAAATAATATATAAGAATAATAATATATAAAAAAATAATAAATAAGCAAAAAATACACTTAAATGAAATTATTAAAATGTAAAATACATTAACAATGTAAAAACGAAAATGGTGATCTCATGCGTATGCATATTACATGTTCATATTTTATTGACAGCTTTGAGTGTATCATTATTTTCATAGAGTACATCAAAAACGGGGAACAGAATCTCGAGCTTGCAAACGGCCAGAACAAATCTCATTGGTTGATGCACATTTGATTTCCCGTGTTTACCAATACATGATGCAGCTTGGATGAATCAAAGTGCTTCATTCTTATGGATTATTTTACAGTATATGTTTTTGATTGGACAGAAATGTTTTTTTTAAAGCTGATGGACTAACAAATGAATCCTTTCCTCTTTTTCCTCATCAGGTGTGTGGACGTTTCTGTGGTTTGTGTGTTTCTGCGTCCTGGCCAATTTGTGGTCAAAAACGAATGCTGTAACATTGCAAGTCCCAGCCGATGCCGCTCGAGCAGTGGTGGCCTTCGCCTTCTTTTCCACGGCCACCTGGGTGAGCACATCTCACAATATTATAGGGCTGGGCGGTCAGGGTAAATAATCATGATCAAAATAATCCATGTATTGCTTTTGGCTGGGGTTTATACAGGGCAAGTCATCTAAAGATAAACTCAGTGAAAAGTTTAAGTAACTATTTTAAATTTCATAATTCTTTTACAGCATCGGTAATGTACTTTAACTAATATGAAATCAGACTCAGTGGTTAGCACTGTCACCTCACAGCAAGAAGGTTGCTGGTTCAATTTCCGACTGCACCAGGTGGCATTTCTGTGTAGAGTTTGCATGTTCTCCCCATGTTCCCGTGACTTTCCTCCAGGTGCTCCAGTTTCCCCTTACAGTCCAAAGACATGCGTTGTAAGTCAACTGGATGAACTAAATTGGTCGTAGTGTATCGTGTGTGAATGTGAAAGTGTACAAGTGTTTTCCAGTACTGGGTTGTGGCTGGAAGAGCATCTGCTGCATAAAACATATGCTGAATAAGTTGGCAGTTCATTCCACTGTGGCGACCCCTGACAAATCAGGGACTAAGCCTAATGAATGAATGAATAATCAGTTAAACAAACTTAAGCATTCATTTAGTGGTTCAGGAATAAAACAAGATGAACTGTTTATTAACAGGGATAAATACACAATGAAGTAGAAGTGGGTGTCAGTCATTTGCAGAGGCGGGTCTAGGGCTGCACAATATAACATTTCAGCATCGATATCGTAATGTGTGCATCTGCAGTTGTCATATTGCATGATATGCAATGCTGAGTTTGTATTACAGTTGAGCAGACACCACAGATTCAGGGCTCTATTTTAACAATCTAGGTGCAAAGTCTAAAGCATATTAAACTCGATTCCTGGAGGGCCACAGCTATGCACAGTTTTGCTTCAACCCTAATCAAACACAGCTGGTTAAGTTGTTCAGGACTACTATGGACTATTAAGCAGGTGTGAGTTGGAGGTGGTTAGAGCTAATCTATGCAGAGCTGCTGATCTCCAGGAATTGAGTTTGAGACGATTGGTCTAAAGCGTATGGTGCAAAAGCATTAAGGACGTGTCCGAATCCACGTTTGCTATTTTAAGGATGGAAAAATACAGTTTCACAAACCCTTTTCTTTAAATACAACTGCCAATGTAAACAATTACAATTGTGATTTTTATTATCAGCGAAAATGGGCACTTTAATTTTGACACCAACAGACCAAATCAGAGAAGACTGCATAGCTTTTGAAGACATGCATAGCTTTGTCAGAGAAGACATACATAGCTTTTGTAAGTTTTGTAAAACTTTATCGATTGAATCAATCTATTTAAATAAACGTTGGCTAGAATTATGCATTGTAGGCTTAAATTATAGAGAGAAATAACTGATGAAGCGAGACTGCAGTCAGATTATGAGGCAGATCAATGTTGATCTTTTGTTCGAGGTGTCAGTGCTGAAATTACAGAAACAAAAGGCCTAATTCAAACTATTATAAGATTAAAATATGGAGAAAGTATCAGATGGTAATTTTTGTCGATTTTCCTAACGGGTAAACAGCACTCGGTAATATTTCAGCATGCTTACTCTATCATGTTCGACATGAAACGCACATTTGCCGTTAGATATGACACCCCGCCCTACTCAATTCTCTCTTTATTTAACCGGATATGTGGTTATTACACAATCATAATACACTGTGATATAGCCGGGTTTGTTAGTTCGTTGGATTGTTTTGCCAGAGTTCATTTCAATCGATCTTGGACTGATTAATTCAGCACGGATCCGAACACGATTGTGGAATATATATGACAAATGAACTGCGCTAACTGGGCAAACCAGACTGGTTCCGAAACAAATGTCTTGGTGAGAAAGCACCCTACTTGCATGCAATTGACAAACAGTCACAGCCAAATTAAACTTTATTGACAAGGCAGCACTCACCCGATTGGGCCAATAGCGATCCTGTTTACTGTCCCGAGCGTCTCGCACACTGTCCCCATGCAATCGGGCAGTCCTTTTTGTCGAGCCTTTGCAGAAAAACTAAATATTGCCGTGTCCGATTTATCCAATATCGTGCAGCCCTGTTATCCACCCTGCTACATCATAAAGTAGAACATTCCAGAACGTCCTGGTTACGTACGTAACCCACGTTCCCCGAATAGGGAACAGACGTGTGTCTCCATTGCCACAGCACCTGAGTCTCCAGCTGGGAGCTGAGCGATTGGCTCTTCAGCAGGCAAATTCTGATGAGCTGGCTCCAGCAGCCGACTGATATAGCCCTAATTGGCTCATCAGTTTCAGCTGTGGAGCTAAGCTCCGCCAATTCAATTGGCATTTCATTGGCCCGTTTTCTTATCTTGAGACGTGATTGGTCGTCTAAAGCACTCCCAAAAGTCTGTTTATACAGACACGCGTAGAAGTTCCCTTATGAAGGGGAACTTGTGGTTTTGTCAAGCTGCCTTCAATAAGCTGTTTTATTTGTTAAGTTTTTGGTTCTGAAATTTACACAATGGTTTTGTAGTACTATTATCTCTTATATGTGAAAAGATCAAGGGAGTTTTGGTTTTTCAGTTCATGACCCTTTTAATATAAAGCATGACCAAATGGGATTATGCAGTTTAATTGTTTCCTTTACTATTTTTCAAATGTGCTTCTCGATGTTAATGGTATTATGTCGTATCAATATTATTTTCTTTTAAAATATACCAATATAGCCTACAAACGCAGTATACTGCCCAGCTCTGTTTTTTGGGTTAACTGCTTGCTGAACTCAATCTCATGCTTCTTCCTCAAGGCTCTGCTTACTGTGCTCGCATTTCGACGATACCGCCTGGGCATGGATGAAATTGGCATAGGATACAATGACCCGGCCACTGACCACACGTCTCCATACCCGTCTTCGTACCCAGGTGGTCCCGATGGTTACCAGCAGTCCCCCTTCACCCCAACTACAGTTGGAGAGGGAGCATATCAGCCTCCTGCTTACTGATTTCAACACTTCCATAGGCTCGCTTGTGTGGACCCATCCACACGCTCCGCTCGCCTTTTTCATTTTTCCATAAGAGTTTAAGTTGTGACCTGGGGTTGACACTTGGTGTGCTTTACTAGTTTGTATCTTTATGTTGGAGAAAGTTATTTATATTTTATTTCGCTTGAATGTAAACATACAGCCTGGGTGCAAAATGTTTCAATGCTTTGGCTACACTCTTAAAAAATTCTGGGTTGTGTCAACCCAATGTTTGGTCAAATATAGATTAATTTATGTTGAATTTAAATTTACCTGTTGGGTTTGTCCATATTTGGGCCAGCATTGGGTTAAAACTAAAAACTGTTGACTCAACTTAAAATGATAATTTAACTTGCTCAACTTAAATCGAGTCAAGTGCAGTACCTGGGTTAAAAGTTGAGTCAACTTCAAAATAGCTGCACAGCAAGTTGCCTTACAATTTTAAGTTGAGTCAACTTTTTATTTTACAGTGTACCCCACATTTCTTTGACTCAACTTAAAATTGCAAGTCAACTTGCTCAACTTAAATTGAGTCAAGTGCAGTACCTGGGTTAAAAGTTGAGTCAACTTACAAATAGCTGCGCAGCAAGTTGCCTTACAATTTTAAGTTGAGTCAACTTTTTATTTTACAGTATACTTCACTTTTTTGACTCAACTTAAAATTGTAAGGCAACTTGCTCAACTTAAATAGAGCCAATTGCAGTACTTGGGTTAATAGTTGAGTCAACTCAAAAAAATAGCTGCCCAACAAGTTGCCTTACAATTGTAAGTTGTCAATTTTTTTTATTTTACAGTGTACCCCACATTTTTTGACTCAACTTAAAATTGTAAGTCAACTTGCTCAACTTAAATTGAGTCAAGTGCAGTACTTGGGTTAAAAGTTAAGTCAACTTAAAAATAGCTGCACAGCAAGTTGCCTTACCATTTTAATTTGAGTCAACTGTTGTTTTACAATGTACCCCATATTTTTTTAGAGTGTAGGCTTTTTTCACTCTCACAAATTATTCTGACAGATATATTCAACACCAGCAGTCTTTTTCTTTACATTTGACATAGGTTGATCAATTCCATTGGTTTCCTTAAAGGTACACTGTAAAATGTACAGTATTACTGGCTATTTAGGTTGCCAGTACTACTGATAAATTTACACGTGCACTGTAAATGAACAATTACAATTGTGCTATTGTTTTACAGCATGATTATAATTGTTCATTTACAGTGTGCTTGTACGTTTTACAGTATTACTGGCAACCAATTTTTTTTAGTGTAGGTTTGTTTTTATACTAATATAGCCTTTAGGAAATAAATCAAAGCAATAGAAAGTGAACCGAATGCCATACCATAATGCAGTGATTCCTTAAAATCTCTGCACTGCCATATATCAAATTTGAATGTTTTCTGCACTAAATCCGCCAAATAACTTGATTAACGTAGTCTTACTCGGGCTGGAGTAGTTAACTGATGAACAGTTTGATGCTGTTAGGTGTGAAATGAACCGATTAACTACTGTAAACTTGTGCTTTTTTTATTATTTGTGACAGACGATAGGCTTTGCGTGGATAAGCCTAATTTTTGAAGTGTTAAACAATCATTTAATGCAATGTTGTTGACGACTTGTAGAAGTTTACTTTAAGTTTGTGTGTTCTTGATGCTCGGCCAAATTCACTGCAAGATTTCTACCTCTTGAAAATCGTGCCTTATTTTGAAATTAATAGTTAGGGGTTGAATTAATGACTTGTATTTGTATTAACGTATTTGTGCGTTGACAATTTTAGACCACCTTTTACTGATTTATTTCCTTTCAATTTAAAAAAGAAAGATTAGATTAATAGATAATCAATCTATATTGGCCACTCTTTTTTTCTTCTTTCCTGATGGTTGTTTTGTTTAAGGTAGAGAGAAATGTTCTCTATTCTCACAGCTCTGTTCTAGCACATAATTGCTGTCCTTCTGTTCATTTACTTTGTAACAACAGTTATTGCACCAATGTCTTTTTTTAAAAAGAAGTACTGAGCAATAAACACTTGATTCTTTCCATGTTAAGACTTTTTTTTTTCGGCCCTTCAATATGTGATCATTAAAGGGTCGTTCGTTGGAAACTAAACCAGATTTGAGATTTTTTTAAATATATATTTTATATCTAAAGAAAGACTAACATAAATAGTAAAGCCAATATAGCAAATGCTGTAAGTGTATGTTTGCTTAATGATCCACTGTTTTGAAGAGGAGATTCAAAATAATATGTTTTACAAGAGGGTAAAATAACTATAGAAATAGCAACATAATGGTGTTATTATTACAGAGAGACTGGAAGCTCTAGTAAGGCAAGGCAAGGCAAGGCAAGTTTATATATATATAGCACATTTCATACACAGTGGCAATTCAAAGTGCTTTACATAAACAGGAATAAAAGAAACAAGTATAAGAGAAATAAAAACAAATAATAGAAATGGTAAAAATAAAATAAAATCTGATAAAATGTGTTATAAAAGAATTAAAAAGAAGAGAAAAACATAGTAGTTCGATCTGTCGGACGTAGCACAGTGCTCATTCAGTAAAGGCACAGCTAAACAGATGTGTTTTCAGTCTTGATTTGAACGTGCCTAATGTTGGAGCACATCTGATCATTTCTGGAAGCTGATTCCAGCAGCGAGGGGCGTAGTAGCTGAAAGCCGATTCACCCTGCTTTGACTGAACTCTTGGAATTTCTAGTTTATTTGATCCTAAAGATCTGAGTGATCTGTTGGGTTTGTATTCAGTGAGCATATCTGTAATGTATTGAGGTCCTAGGCCATTTAGTGATTTATAGACCAGTAATAATACTTTAAAATCTATTCTGAATGTAACTGAGAGCCAGTGTAAAGACCTGAGGACAGGTGTGATGTGCTCTGATTTAAATATTAAATAGTAAATATTCTGACTTCAGCTATCTGTTTTGCATTGTGTGATAATTAAAAAATGAGAAACAATCACTGATGTTTGCATACCTGTAACTCAAGATGTGTTGAATACTTTTTAACATCGGTTTAGATTTTCGTTTTTAACACTACTTTCATTTAGTATCCTTATTTTTATCCCTCTGTGTTGTTCAGTTCCATAGATATTGTAATCGCAGTGTGTTTCTTAGTATTAACTATGACTTCTTGGGCTTATACCATGCTGGTTGCTGAACTCTGGATTACATGGTTAGTTGTTAGTTGACAAACTAAACTTGTGCCATTAAGATTTGTTGGTGCTGGCTTTAAACCTGGGTTCATGAGCAGGTGATGGTGGGACAACAGCAGCAAATAGCCAATCACAGGCCTCGACGCATAAAGATACTATACTTACTGTGAATCAAGACAATGTACAGGCAAAAATAAAAGATTTAGAAATACAAAGAGATTAAAAACATTCATACAGCAAGTGAAGTGTCCCGAATCGTCGCGCCAAGCATTTTTGAATTCTAAACATAGGTTTCTATCAGGGTACACACAACGGCGCTTCAAGTCTGCAGTGGCCCGCGGCGCCCAGCCGTCGACTTGAGTGTACCCTGATAGAAACCTATGTTTAGAATTCTAAAACGCATGCTAGTTAAGATCACAGGGAGCTTCTGGGATCGTGAGAAATGCAAACGGCTGAAGTATAAGGTAGACTCAATGAGAAGTACACATGTTTGCAAACCTACCTAAAGATACAACCAATAATTCCGATTAGAGCGATAATGTGGAGAATATTGATCTTGTGTTGAGCCCAATGAGCCCTGCATCTAAAAATAGAGCTAGGGTGTTCCTTTAGTGATATTGCTTCGACTCGCGCTGAAAATGGCGGACGTGAATCAACAAACTGAGGATATGATGACGCGCCTGTCAATCAATATTGGTGGGCGGGGGGACCGCTCTCCTACGTAAAGTTGCAGTCGATCTGAAAACCGCTCCAATTGGTCCACCGTTTTTTATGTTGTTAAATTGAAAAAAAAGCACTGGGTGTGTTTATATCACCCCAATATGACGGTCTATACACCATACATGCACATATGTCTGTCCAAACAGCTTGAAAAGTAGATTTTTTTACCATAGGTGCCCTTTAATATTTTAAATCGTATCGCTGTAATTAAATAAGCATGATCCAAAACTTAAATGATTGTAAGGTTTCATTGCAAACTTTCATAAAATGAAATTAAATATAACACTAACTTCAAGTTAAACATAATAATATTATATTCTGACAAGTTTTTTTTTATTAAGACTTCAAACAATGCCCATTTTTGCTGGTGAATTAAAAGTTATGCGCCCTGTACGGAACAACGTTGATTTATCATCCTACACTTGCGGAGGCGGTACTTTTCCCCACTTTTCTCAAAAACTACTGGAACAAAAGACATCAATCAAATTTTGGATTGTGCAGTAGGTATTCACCCAGACAATGAACACACACACATGCTTATCTGGTTTTCAATGACGGAGGAGTGGTCGTTTGAGTGCGCTGAAGAGCGGAAAGTGTAGGGAACATAGTCAACGTTAGATAAGTTAATTGATGTGTGTGTTGAACCTCTGCACGACTTTGAATCCCGTTGATGACATGTAAATTATAATTATTTTTAGATTAATTTTGGTTTTAAACTGTTCTGCTTCACATATATTAAAATCAACAATGTTTACAATGACACTGACAACAAGTAATACGAATCTTTATTTGGTATGGACATATTTTGTTGCTGTGCAAACGTGAATAGCTTACTGGAAAAGAACACCAGTTGACACGGTCACCATTTAAACCGTAACACCGGAAACCTCATCATTAACATTCTTCAAAACATCTTTTTGTTTTTAACATAACCACGTGATGTGGCTTTTAGATGCAAAATGTCTGCGTAAAATGCGCGCAGGGATAACCGGAAAGAGGTGGGTTGCGCGTGCGAGGTTTGTTTGGAGCACACCCCCCTGTTCGCGGAAGTGGACGAGATGCGCAGCCTGAATGAGCCCGTGAGATTTGAGAGTTCACGAGTCGCGCCCTGAATCTTCAGGAGATCTTGGCTTCATTTTTATTATCTTCTCGACAGTGAGTACAGTCTACTTTGTAACAGCAATTTCAGCGGTAGAAGCGACAGACTGAATTGATCTGTGCCCATGCAGAAGCTCACTGTAATGTCTGCATATGTGCCACAGTAATGCGGGCCAAGCATCACGGTTTTGAGAAAGCATGTAGATTCATGTAAATACGTTTAACGAAAATGATGCTTATTAACCAGTGAATGCTTCGATTTTCAAGCATTTAATATGCGAGATAGTAGTGAATGTTGATGTCAGTTGAAGCTAATAGTTGAGCTCCATCAAATGTACTACATAACTGCTGTAAATGTTGCTTTTATTCCTAACACAGCTCTGAAAACAACCTGAGAAACATGTGAATAACGTGTTTAATATCGTCATTGGGTGGTAAATATCATATTGAAGGTGCAGAAAGTAACGTTAAACGTCTGATTGGTTCACTTAGTTAATGTTTACATCACGTGATTAAAGATTTCGCCATAGTTCAAATAGAGGTAAAGTTAGTTTTATATTCGGATATTCAGACATTCTCTTTAATAATATAATTTCAGGTAATATATTGTTAAGGAGAATGTCTGAATATCTAAATATAAAACCAACTTTACGTCTATACCCTGTCCTTGTCCTTGTCCTCAGCCCAATTGAACCTACAGATTTAATAATTTTGTTATGCTAAAAATTATTTTAGAAAAAAAAAAAGCTTCATAAATAGCAAGTTTAAGTTGCTGTCATTCACATCAATTGGTTATAACATCAAATTATAAATAAATTCTACAAATTTAACAAAAACAACATTAACACTGTTTATTTGACTGTGAACAATGTTGTACTTTGATAGTCATTGGCTGCTAAGTATTCTTTGCAAATTCTAAATAGTGAAATCATATTGGTAGCCACTGACTATCAAAGTGCAACACTGTTCACTGTGAATTAGACAGTGTTAATGTTGTTTTGAAGTCATACTTGCATGCTAATTCCGATCGAATATTCAAAGTAAAATTGTAAACAATAAAGAGACTTCAAAATGAACGATTGTGCGACTATAAAACCAACTTTACCTCTATATAGATCAACAGTCTTTGTGAATTTCTTAATAGCTATTTAATACGTAAATATAAGTGCAATTCCCAGTCCATTCGTGGTTTACATTGAGGTAAGGTTGTTTTTATATTCACACATTCAGACTTTCTCCTTAATAATATAAAGGACATTCTACCAGTAACGTACTTGATCTGTCGTTGAAATAAAAACGTAAATACAGTGAATAAAATGTATTTCATGCCAGAACATTTCTAAAATGGCCTGATGGTTGATTTCTGTGAGTTGTTCTGTAAAGGAATATGGCATTCATTTGGGTTCTCATTCCCTGTCAGTTGGTTTTATATTCGCTCATTCATTCATTTAACTGTCTCTATATCGTTTAACACGCTAATTTGAATATTCAGTCAGAATTAGCATGCAAGTATGACTTTAAAACAACATTAGCACTATCTAATAGACTGTAAACAATGATGTACTTTGATAATCATTGGCTGCTAATATGATTTCCCTATTTAAAAATTGCAACGAATACTTTTCTGAAATTATATTATTAAGAATGTCTGAATATCTGAACATAAAACCAACTTTACGTCTATATCCTGTCCTGTCCTTGTCCTCAGCCCAATTGAACCTACAGATTTAATAATTGTGTAATGCTAAAAATTATTTTAGAAAAAAAAAGCTTCAGAAATAGCAAGTTTATCAAGACATCAGAGACTTATTTTACTTATTTCTTTTTGTTTTATCTTGTAAAAAGGGTCATAATATGACCCTTTAAGACTAATTAATGCAAGCAAAATCAACATTGTACATTCTGATTTCATGCAGACTTTAAGAGGGTTGTATTTTAGACATCCAGTTGTGAAATATTAACATTTTAAATCATTAACAAATGAAATTCCTTATGTGCAGCAGTGGTCTGTGAGTGATGTACATCGCAGACCGGGGCTGTTGTTAACAGTTATTTAAAAATGAGAATTAAGAAAAGGTGCGAACTGAGCTTTATAAACTGGTTTGCTGGTTCCACATCATCACATGTGTGACATGCAGCTGTACCTGTTTGCCTTCAGCTCATTTACCGAGCCACTCCTTACCTCCACGTCAACACTGTGCATGTCCTATTCAAAGTGTTGAAGCTCTGGCTTGACTATATTCTGCCACACTGAGGGGAGCTGGTAAGTGCCTGGTGTTTAGTGTCCACATAAATAGTTCTAGTAAAATATATGTAATATAATGTACTGTAATACATGGGCATGGATGTTTTAACAGTTGCTTCTTTTGTTGTTGGTGGTGTCAGCATCTAATTCAACATTTTTAAACCTTTACGTTAAAAATAATTAGTTGTCTACCTGATTATGTTTGTTGTTATGAATTCAATTTGAGTATTGGTGCAATAGAGAGTGAAATATCTGTGTGTAAAGTTGGTACTTCTGCTCCTGTTTGCCAGAATTGACAGGTAAAGGAAACAAGATTGTTAAACAGGTTTGTCACCAATGCAAAAACGAGTTTTGCAGACTCTTTCCAGGATAATACATTTCACAGGTTGAATATGAAATGAAATCTGAGTGTTTTCCAAGTTCATATCCGTGAATACTGTTAATACATCCTGATCAGCTCAACATTTTGGCTCAAGCAGCATTGTGAGTTTGGGGCGTAGTTGTGTGTTTGCTGACCAATCGTAGATTCAAAGAAGGTTCATTATTTAAAAACCATTTGCATTACCTGTTCTGCCATCATTGGCACACAATGAAAGTATTGAATTTCTTTTCTTCAAAACTACATAGTGTCAAATGTACATCATTATGGCATGTAGTTTTGCTGCAAAGACTTTTGCAGTATATAACGAATGGGTTTAAATGAATAATTCTTCAATGAGAATTTGGAAAGGGATGGGTTGATGGTGTGTGAGTGGATGTTGGTGGGGGGAGGTCATCTGAATTGAAAATAAAATTTAAAAAGTGTACTTTTTAAAGACATTTTAATGCGTAAAGGTATTTTGGACTGAATTATTTAGCCAAAACTTGCTTCTGGAGGTGTGTTGTTCTGCACAGTTTAACTACAGCTAAATAGTCAAGGTCTTACTAGGGTTGCATTCCAGTCCATTTTATTATGCCTTTCTCTCAGTAACGCATACACGCATTTGTCTCATACACTCAGATGTATGTAATTGATTACATCACACAATTGATCACTACTGGTGGAACATCTGAATGGGTTTATATGGAATTCCCAAAATCAGAGGTTCTCAAACTCTGTCCTGGACCTGGAAATCTGTCCGGTGTCCTGCAGATTTTAGCTCCAACTTGCCTCAACACACCTGCATGGATGTTTCTAGAAAGCCTAGTGAAGCTGCCGTCACACTTGACTTTTCTTCCCATAGACTTCCATTCATACGCACGCGAATGCGTCAGACCGGAAACGCAAGGTCATGCGTTAAGTTTCGCAGTTCGCTGCGGTGCAAAGTTCAAGCTTGGTGAACTCTGACCTGCGAAATCGCATCACTTGACTGCGTGAGACCAATCGAGGATCTAAACATGACCTCTCTGGACAGAAATTTAAAACATGGAGCAATCGCTCGCTTATTTTAATGTCTAATCATCTTGTTTAATCCCGCCCCCTTTTCGCAGCGCCGCACGACAGAATTTCGCACACACAAACTCTGGTGTGACCGCAGCTTAAGAGCTTGATTAACTAGCCCAGGTGTGTCTGATTGTGGTTGGAACTAAATTTTGCAGGACACTGGCCATCCAGGACAAAGTTTGGGCACCCCTGGCTGAGTAAAGCTGCAGTCACACTAGAGTTTGAGCTTGCAAAATTCTGTTGTACGGCGCTGCGAAAAGGGGCAGGATTAAAAAAAATGATTTGACATTTTAAAAAGCCAGTGATTGCTCCATGTTTTAAATTTCTGTCCATCATGTGACCCTCAATCATGTGATGCGTTTTCGCAGGTCAGCATTCGCCAAGCTTGAACTTTCCATGGCAGCGAACTGTGAAAAATTTTCGAATTCGCGTGCGTATGAATGGAAGTCTATGGGGAGAAAAGTGCAGTGTGACCACAGTTTAAGAGCTTGAGGTGTGTCTGATTGGGGTTGGAGCTAAACTTTGCAGGACATCGGCCCTCCAGGACCAAGTTTGGGCACCCCTGGCTGAGTAAGAGCTTGATTAGCTAGCCCAGGTGTGTCTGATAGGGGTTGGAGCTAAAATCTGCAGGACACCGGACCGCCAAGATTGAGAACCCCTGCCCTAAACCCTTGAGCTCTTGGCAACTACTGCAGGGGTCACCAATCTCGGTCCTGGAGGGCCGGTGTCCCTGCAGAGTTTAGCTCCAACTTGCCTTAACACCCCTGCCTGGATGTTTCAAGTATACCTATTAAGACCTTGATTAGCTTAGGGTATTATGTGCATCAAGGGTATGTCCATGTAAGCTTACCTCGTTCATTTGATGAAGTGGAACAAACTTTAAAATGGCATTGGGGATTCCCTGAGGGAACAAAAAAAGGGAAGTTTGTGAGTGGGTGTCTGGAACGCAGACTAGGTACTTGAAACTTTAGGCAGGTGTGTGATGCTGGTGATACACAGGGCAACGTCTTGGGCAATGTTGCTTGGCTATTTTTCTATTAAGAATGGGCAACAGTATGGTATCTGTAGCTAATTGCACTAATTAGTCACTTGGTTGCCCATTTATGACATAATTTCCCAAAGTTTCTCAGCAGCATTGCTCAAAAAGTTGCCCTCTGTATTATCAGCATTAAGGAGCTAAATGTTGTTGAACTAAACTTTGCAGGGACCCTGGCCTTCTAGGACCGAACATGGTGACCCTTGATTTAGGCATATTATCACGGTTACCAAATTTTAATTGAGTATGTTTTACAAGAAAGTACTACTTTGGTCTTTATCTGCTTAAAACTTCCATGAAGAAGTCAATGGAGAAGTGCGTGTTTAATCCCCATTACAGATACAGTGCATGTATCACTAGAGGTCGCCAATGGACTGTATTGTCAGTCTTAATTGTAGAGCTTGTTTTTGTCTAATCTCGCTGTTTATCTTAGTTTTAGGACCAACCTGAACAGTTCTGTGGTTTTATAAGGGGGGTCCAAAGTGACAGGCATATAATGGCACATGGGGCTTGAGTCAGCACTGGGTACTTTTGATGTAATTGGTTTAATATTTTTGAATCTTATGCACACAAACACATTTAAATCATTTGTTGTGTTGTAAAATAAATGTAATAATTCATATAGAATCATAAAATGTGACAAGTAAATGGGAACTCAATGCATTAGCAATGTAAGGCGATCAGCTGGTAAGGTCTCATGATCCAGCAAAAAGTGTTCTGGAGTGTGATGAATGCAAACACAGGTGGTCACGTGAAACGTAATGAATCTCATGTTAATGTCAGGTGTGAACTGTGAATCATATTCGGTAGAGCTTCTCAATTGCATATTACGTAACTGATGCTAGCATTGAACTGAACATAAAAAGCAGCTGACTTAACTGACTTGAACTCAACTGAATTTCCTACCACATGTTATTTCGTGTAACATTTTATTTAAAGAAATGAAACCCTTGAGTTCCATTAAAAACCAAATGCTTTAATATGTTGTCCTGTAAAATGTGCAGTCAATGTTAGTTCGCAAAGTCAAAAGTGAACAGCTATTGTGCGTTCAGAAACAAAACACTAAACTAACTTACACTTGTCATGGCATCTATATATTGCTGCTCTTAGAGCTCTGAATTGCTTATTTTATCTATATTTGTAAGTTGTTTTGGATAAAAGCATCTGCTTAATGAATAACCATTTCTTAATGTAAACCATTTCAAGACCCTATATATTAATAATGGCTACCAGGTGCGTCCAAATTATAAGCTATACAGAAATCCCCAACAATTTTATTTTCTGCTGTGAAAACTTTGGAGCTGTGGCTATAAATTGATACGTTGCGAATTCTGGATTATTTATATTTTCAGGAATGCTTCGTTATTCTCTCTGGAATCAATTCTGAGATTAATTTTTAAAAGCAGAAGTAACCTATCTATAATCTCTTCCCTGTATAGGTGTGGCAGCCGTCCCTCCCTAATGCCTGTTTCTCCAGGCTATGCTCGCCTTAAACAAAATGAGCCTATGAACTCTCTGCGCATCTCTGTTGGCGGGCTCCCAATGCTGGCTTCCATGACCAACACCACAGACTCCCGCTTCCGGATCAAATGGAAAGCTATTGTGGTGGTAGCGTCAGCGCTAACCCTCGTCCTCCTTATCTACATGCAGCTTCTGCCCTTTCACCCTCAGCCAGGCAGCAGGTACAATTTGAGCTTAAAACATCGGAAGATGAGCGATGAGGAGGGCTACAATTATACCTACCCGCTCAGTCCACCAGAGCGGACGGCCCAAGGCATACGCTACAGAATAGGGGTCATTGCTGACCTGGACACAAACTCGCTCAGCGACAAGAAACTGACCTGGTTCAGCTACATGCTGAAGGGTCACCTCCTGGTGTCAGAAAGTGGAGATACAGTGGCGGTCGAATGGGATCAGGAAAGAGTGGTCCTGGAAAGCCACCTAGCAGAGAAAGGTCGGGGCATGGAGCTCTCAGAATTAGTGGTGTTTAATGGCAAACTGTACAGCGTGGATGATCGTACGGGTGTAGTATACAACATTAAAGGACTTAATGCGGTGCCCTGGGTTATACTGCCAGATGGTGATGGCTCCGTTTCAAAAGGTGGGTGTTGCGCTATTAAGCTCAAGGCCCTGATATACTTTAAACAAAATTGAAAAGTGAACAGATATTATGAAATTACCTTTGAGCTACCATTGGTCAATGGCAATTGCTCAATTGGTAAATGAATTTGTAGATTTTTTTGTGCATTTCAGCATGTTTTACATACAGCATTACAATTTGGCAGATGGTCAAAAGGCACCGAAGGGTACAGCATGGTTTGGTACAACTCCCTTTTGGGGGCTTTTCACTGCATTCTATACCTAGTACCTGGTACTTTTTTAGTTCCACCTTGGGAGATGTTCCAAGCGAACCATACCATTGCCTAAACAGGACGTATACACACTGATTAATCTAAGCGAATCGTCTCTACCCGTCCATTCTACCATCTGTTATTAGATTAGCGAAACAAGACACCAAACCCTCTATATTTAAATTGTCAGCAGTAGTCACGCCTCAAGAACCCCATTTCAGCAACTGTATTAATAATCTCACCCACTTCAAGCAGAACGTAATTGCAGTGGAAATGGTCATGCTAACAATGCTAATTTAACATAGTGGTTCTCAACCCTTCCCACCCCTATACAAAACATGCAGTGTTGGGGGGCCCAGGAATGTTGTTGAGAACCTCTGGTTTAGAGGAAATACACAAGCACAAGTGTGGTTTATCTATAAACTAATTTCGAGAGGATCACGCGCTTATGATTGAACACAGCTGGTACAGCATCATTTTAGTATCATGCACCAATCGGACGAATGCTCACACACTATAAATAACCAGAACTTTCCACTCCAGTCATCTTCGTCTTGAAGAAATCCCCCCTTCCACCCCTACTCCTCCTCTTCTCTGATAGGGTGGCACGGCGGACAGTGGTTAGCACTGTTGCCTTACAGCAAGAAAGCTGCTGGTTTCGCCCTCACCGGGCCAGTCTGTGTTTCTGTGCAGAGTTTGCATGTTCTCCCGGTGTTTGCATGGGTTTCTCCCGAGTTTCCAGGTTTCCTGCCACCGTCCAAAAGACATACACCATAAGTAAATTGACTACTCTAAAACAGCATCTTAAGACAACTCTTAGCCAGATATATCTCAGCACGTTCACAAGCAGGGGAATTATCGAGACCTACCTGAGCTCAAACTCTCCTCTCGCACTTCAAACGGGAGGGATCCCCAGGCTCGAGGATATTCTTAGCTCAGGGCTTTCTCCCGGGACCGCATGCCACATACGCTTCATCATCGATTATCAGCTAAGTGTGAACTCTTGAAAACACATATTTACCTTAATCTACACCCACATTAAATATTTTAAATAATTAAATATTTTTAAATATCTATTTTGCCCCTAAACCAAGTAAGAAAGAGAACTTAATTTGATGTATATCAAGATGTATATCAAGATCCAACATGGTAGCCTGTAGCATTGCCTCTCTAATAACCATCTGGACCTTTCACTGGTTTAATTCAGTTGTGCTTCTTTGCCATTCTCCCACACAGGGTTTAAGGCCGAGTGGCTTGCAGTGAAAGATGAGCATCTATATGTTGGGGGTTTGGGCAAAGAGTGGACCACCACCAGTGGAGAAGTGCTCAATAACAATCCTGAGTGGGTGAAAGTGGTGGGATTTCATGGAGATGTAGAGCACCATAACTGGGTTCCTACGTACAACTCTCTCCGCAGCGCCGCAGGCATCAGTCCACCCGGTAAGCAACATTGAATATTGCTATAATCAGTGGTTTAAAAGTGACACTGATAATATTGATAATGTCTAGATATATTTAACGTTCCATGTTACACTTTGTCTAGCACATGGTCGAGCACATAAGGCATTCAAAATGGTATTTAGTCAGACTTAATTTTGCTGTTCTGTGTTTACATCTCTAATTGTGAGATTCTATCTCTCAATTGACCCTTCGCAGTCCCCGCTTCACTTTTCTATGTCCAACTAGCTTTCAGTATCGGCCATGGTGATCCTCTATCAATTAGTGCACTCTCCAGGGAAATGGTGAATCATTTTCCTGGAGTAAAAAGTATTAAACTACAAACACGGGAGACGCTAGACCAGGGGTGCTCGGCCCTATTACTGAAGATCTACCTTCCTACAGAGGTCAGCTCCACCCTGATCACACACACCTAAACCGATTAATCAGGATCTGAACGGCACTTGATAATTACAGGCAGGTGGTGTTTGATATGGGTTGCAACTGAAATCTGCAGGAAGTTAGATCTCCAGGAACAGGGTTGAGCACCCCTGCACTAGACCAACAGATAAATGATTAAGAGGCTTTGGTAAAGATGTGAATCAAGGTATTTGTGAGTGCAGATGCTCAAGACAGTTCTGGAGATAATAATACTGGACCACTTTGATGATGGACTTTGGCTGAGGGATTTTAGAATGACCAAAGCAACATGTCAGAATTTGTGCAGTGTTGTCGGTCAACTGTTTCTCATTCTCATTGCGCCAATTTTTGTTATCCCATGAGCTCCCCCAACAAAATCACATGACTTTTTTGGATGCCTATGATGGAATTTAATTGGTAAATGTGTTTCCATCATAGTTCATGCACAATTTTTCTTATTGTGACAATTTAATCCTGATAAAATTTGCAAGCATTTTCAAAATTTATGCACATATTGCCATTAAGCATTATTTCATGTAAAACATTTCAAAAATATGTTGGTGGAAATACTGCTAATAGTTATCATTCTTCAAAATATGCGTTGAACGGAAAAATAAGAGCATCATAAAAGTCTGAAACCCATTGAGGGTGAGTAAATTAGAATTTTTGTGGGTAAACTTTCCCTTTTAAACAGTGTTTCTCAACCATGTTCTTGGAGGACCACCAACACTGCATGTTTTGGATGTCTCCTTTGTCTGCCCCAACCATTACAGGTCTTCCAGTTTCTACTAATGAGCTGATGGTCTGAATCAGGTGTGTTTGGTTGAGGAGACATAAGCTGCATTCGAAATCGCATACTGTACTTCCATACTGTATAGTACACTAAAAACAGTATGCTAGCCGAGTATCATGTCTGAATTCATAGAATTCGAAAAACAGTATGCGAGAAGTACCCGGATGACTTACTACTTCCGGCGAGATTCTGAAGTGAGCATCCGATGCACACTACGCTATCCCATGATGCCCCACGAGAGAATTCATGAATGGGAGTGAAGCGTCACAACCGACGTGGGTAGGTCACGTCATCTTGACAAAATGGCTAATATAGTACGTCCGAATTCCATTCATACTACTGACATTCATACTGTATAGAATGTACTTTTCGGTCAAGTAGTAAATTTAAATTCAAATGCAGTACCTACTGAGTAGTAGGCGATTTTGGACACAGCCATAAAAATGTTGGTCCTCCAGGAACGTGGTTGAGAAACACTGCTTTAAAAGACATGAGAGATTCATTGGTATTCAATTCTCTGTGTGTTCTGCTCAGGATACCTCATCCATGAGTCTGCAGCCTGGAGCGACACTCTGCAGCGCTGGTTCTTCCTGCCACGTCGTGCTAGCAGCGAGCGCTACGATGAGACGGCCGATGAGCGACGCGGCACCAACATAATGCTCAGCTGCTCGCCAGACTTCCAGGACATTAAAGTGAGGAACGTCGGGCCACTAAACCCCACACATGGCTTTTCGTCCTTCAAGTTTGTGCCCAACACAGACGACCAGATTATTGTTGCTCTGAAGTCAGAGGAGGACGCTGGGAAAATCGCCACATACATTGTGGTGTTTACCCTAGATGGCCGGATTCTGCTACCTGAAACTAAGATTGGGGACGTGAAGTATGAAGGACTTGAGTTCATTTAGTAATTTCATGCCAAGGACTGGTAAATGCCTTCTTCTAGGTGATGTACATCTAGATTTGGGTGCTGTAGTTGAATGACGTTTAAAATAATGCCAAGTGTCTGATGGCAGCCAAAATGTGGTTGTAAATATCGACTCTTAAAATTAAAGTTGACTCTTTAATTATTTTAAGAGACTGTCGGAGCCTTCATCAGAAGTTTTTTTTTGTGTTTTCATTTCTCTGTCATTTTCGATGTTTAGCGTTTTCACGCCAGTACTGTACTTGACGTGTAATGAATGTAACAGAATGGATGAAGTGATAGACTCAACTAGTTTACCCTACAAACATCGCTGCGGTTGCCATGTGGTTTTGACGAATGTCTTTTTTTAATTGTGCATTGTTTTGTTTTTTACTTTATTGATGAGTGTCTTAAACAGATCAGTTACTTTTAAAAACATCTTTAAATTTGAACCGTCACAAAATGAACTTCATGTTTCATCGATTCACCAGAGCTATTTATTTGTTGTTGCTGTATTTTGTTTCTGCAGATTGAAGGTTTAAGAGAACGACACTTGTGTGCTCTGTGTCTTTTATCCAGTTGTTTGATTCACCCTGTTATGTTTTAAAAATTTTGTTAAAAATCCAATCCCATTAAGCCAAACACACAGGATAGACTGCACCCACAGTGTGGATGTACATAGAGTTTCTGAATTTATTACTATTAATCTGTGTCTTTATTAGGTACACCTTACTAGTACCGGGTTGGACCCTCTTTTGCCTTCAGAACTGCCTTAATCTTCAGTGGCATAGATTCAACAAGATACTGGAAATATTCCTCAGAGATTTTGGTCCATATTGACATGATAGCATGACGCAGTTTTTCGGCTGCACATCCATGATGCGAATCTCTCGTTCCATCACATCCCAAAGGTGCTCTTTTGGGTTGAGATCTGGTGTCTGTGGAGGCTATTTCAGTACAGTGAAATCTTTGTCATGTTCAAGAAATCAGTCTGAAATAATTCGTGCTTTATGACATGGTGCAATATCTTGCTGGAAGTAGCCATCAGAAGATGGGTACACTGTGGTCATAAAGAAACGGACATGGTCAGCAACAATATTCAAGTAGGCTGTGGTCTTGACACGATGCTTATTTGGTACAAATGGTAGAAATCAGTAGAAATCGAGACTCACCAGACCAGACGTTTTTCCAATCTTCTATTGTCCAAATTTGGTGAGCTTGTGCAAATTGTATCCTCAGTTTCCTGTTCTTAGCTCGCAGGAGTGGCACCTGGTGTGGTCTTCTGCTGCTGTAGCCCATCTGCCTCAAGGTTTGATGTGTTGTGCGCTCAGAGATGCTCTTCTGCATACAGTACCTTGGTTGTAACGAGTGGTTATTTGAGTTACTGCCTTTCTATCAGCTCGAACCATTCTGATGCTCGGTTTGAACTGCAGCAGATCATCTTGACCATGTCTACATGCCTAAATGCATTGAGTTGCTGCCATATTATTGGCTGATTAGAAATTTGCTTTAACAAGCAGTTGGACAGTTGTACCTAATAAAGTGGCCGGGGAGTGTATATATAAACACAGTGCATAATGTAAATACTGTTGAAGACAAAATTATTATCCCTCATGTGAAATCATAACTCTTTTTTTAAATATGTCCCAGGAGATGTTTAACAAAGCAATTACACTTTTATAGTATTTTATATTATTTATGTTTATCATGCGTCCGAAATTGCCTACTACTCAGTAGGTACTGCATTTGAATTTACTACTCGACCATTAGAAAAGTAAATTCTATATAGAATGCATGCGGGTAATATGAATGGAACTTGGACATACTACATCCGCCATTTTGTCAGGATCACATGACCAACTTGCATCAGTCGCGTCGCTTTACTCCCATTCATGAATTCTCTCAAGGTGTGTTATGGGATAGCATAGTGTCCATGGGATGCGCACCTCAGAATCTCGCCAGAAGTAGTAGGTCATACAGGTACTTCTCACATAACATTTTTTAAATATCTATACAACTCCGCTCACATACTGTTTTTAGCAAACTATATAGTATAGAAGTATGCAATTTCGGACACAACTAATATTATCCCACTTTTTTTCGAATTTGAAAAAAAATGATTGGCTACAGAACAAACCACTGTTGTCCAATGACTTACCTAATTAACCAAGTTAAGTCTTTAAATTGAACTTTTAGCTAAATATTAGTATCCCGTAAAATATTATGTACTATCATCATGGCAAAGACAAAAGAAATTGTTATTAGAAATCTGTATGTTTAAAAATATGGCCACCTTCTGGTTTTACCCATGCTGTCCTCCCACCCAACAAACATGACTATGATTTAACTGAAGGGTCCCAGAAACATACTGTCCCTAGTAGAGATGGGTCTTCAAAGCGCCTTGAAGCTGACCAGAAAAGAACAGAAGCAAGCCAATGGGTAAATGATGAAAACTATCCCTGAACTGTTGGGTGAAGACTGCTCTAACATTTTGATCTGTAGATTGGGCTTACTTTAATCTGAAAAGTAAGTTGTGACATGTTGCCAAGGATGGTGACCTATACCAGTGTTTCCTAACCCTGTTCCTGAAGGCACACCAACAGTACACATTTTCAACCTCTCCCTAATCAAACACACCTGAATCAACTTATCATAACATCAGAAGAGACTCCAACACCTGAAGTTAATGGGTCAGAAAAGGGAGACATCCAAAATATGTACTGTTGGTGTGCCTCCAGGAACAGGGTTGGAAAACATTGACCTACACTAATCATTTCTGTTCTGCTTTTAATTCATCCAAGTGCACACACACAGCAGTAAACACAAACTGCAGCACCCAGGAAGCAATTGCCTAAACAGCCACTATGTTAAGTACTAATTACACCAGATCAATCAATGCTTTACTCAAGGGACTCACTTCAGCCATGGGATAGAGTTACCACCTACAACCTTGACAGGACTCAAACCTACACCCTTCTGATCACACGTCCAACTTTTTCACCATTAGGCCACAGCTGATGGTGTTAGGGTTGTAGGTAGTGGAAGAGATCAATCACTGCCTTGCTCAAGGGACTCACCTCAGCCATGGTATTGAGAGTGGTGAGTCCCTCAAGCAAGGCACCGATTGATCTGGTGTAACTAGTACTGAACATAGTGGCTGTTAATGCAACCAGACACAGATGAGACTGACTGGAAACAATGAATCAGGAGCAGCCACTGGGAAGACAGACTCTACAGACCCCAGGAAAACAGACCTAACCCTTATTCTGACAATTTACTTGCCAGCTTAGAGATTCGTGGGTTATATTATGGGTTATCAATAGTGCAAGTGACTGGTGATTGTTTTGGTGAACTCTGTATTGTGTGATTAGTTTGACTAACACTGCATGATGCTAAACTTAACCCAGACTTGCTGACCGACAGTTCTTAACGACACTTCCCAAATCGTACATTTTCATGAAACGAAACTTTTGGTATCCTTCAAATGTGATTGCGCAGCGTTTCATTCAAGTTTCACAATAGCAGACTTGATTTGGCCGTTATATAAAGGAAAGGCAAGATGTTTTGTAATTCATTCAGTTGTGAATTGCGTCCTTGTCAATGCTGTTTCTGACATCATGTTGCTCCTGTGGCCTCTACTGTTTCTTCAGGTTTCTGCACTGCGCCGGACCTTGTTTGGTAAGTAAACCTTTAGATTATAAGTTTAAAATACACTGTTGTTTGCAGTGTTTAGGAGGATTTGAGGTTTTTTAACACTATCACTTCTTAACCTAAATATTTTAATCTCTGGCTGAAGATAGCCGACCAAAGCAGCTGTTGCAGGAAGGAAGAGTAAGACTGGTTGGAGGTCTTCCATCGTCTGGCCGTGTGGAGGTCTACCACGATGGACAGTGGGGTACGGTCTGTGATGATGGATGGGATCTGGCTGAAGCACAGGTGGTGTGTCGTCAGCTGGGTTTTCCTGGAGCCATATCTGTTGCTACTGGAGGACAATATGGTGAAGGTACAAATTTCACAGTGCAATTTGACCGTCACCTTTAAACCTTAAGACTGTATTTAATTTGACCAAAATGCTGTTGATGTGTTTAGGACCTGGTCAAGTCTGGTTGGATGATATGAACTGTAAAGGCTCAGAGAGCATATTGTCTGAATGCAGCTTCAAAGGCTGGGGTGTTTCTGACTGCACACATAAAGAGGATGCAGGAGTGGTCTGCGTGTCTGGTCAGTTCAAAAGAGAGTTACCTTTATGTCCTCTCATGTTTCTTTTATTTATACTATTCTGATATGTCTGATTGCATTTTCTTTCCAGGTAAAAACACAACCAGCATTCGACAGATGTCTGTGGACAACAGTCTGGGATTGTCAGATGATCTTGGCCTTCTGTTTGACAGTGAAGATGGTTGTGATTTCACCATTGCTGTACGAGATCTCAGTGAAGAGGCTGAATTGACTTTTTGTGTGCACCGTGTGATCCTCATGATCTATCCAGAGCTAAACTTAACACATGACACCAGAAACATCACGGTGGACATCAGCCGGACTTGCCATACTCATGTCCCGAGATTTCTTAGGTATATTTTTTTCTGAAGGTCACTTCACTTCAGAGCTCAATGAAAATTTTGAGAACTGCTATAATGACTGTAAAATCAGTGTTAAATACCTATGTTGTCTGAACTGTTTTACCTCAGGTATTTGTACACCCGTCAGATTGATGTCTCCACAACATCAGCTCAGTGTCTCCATCAGCTGGCGTTCATCTTCGGAGTGCAGAAGCTCATGGAGGATGTTGGCAGGGTCTTCACTGCTCTCATTCCTGAAGACAACACCTTCCAGACTCAGGTGTCAATGTACGAGTATAGCGTGCGCACAGGTGACCTTGTCCTCCAGGAGAACGTTCTTCAGTATCTTTCCTGGAACTGTGAGTTCCTCATAAGCTCTGAGGTGTGGAGCACCATCTCATTTGACATGATGGATGCTCTGCTGCAGCGCTCAGACCTGATTGTGAAGGACGAAGCTGTTCTTCTTGAAGCTCTGGAGAGATGGATCCAAGACAAAGGTGACAAGATTAGTACAGATAAACAGGTCAGCCTCCTGAATCACATCCGCTTCCTCTTAATCCCAGTAGATAAACTCTATGACTTGCAATTTTCCTCAAGTGCTCTTCGTCAGAGTAATGAGAAACTGTTTCTAACTGGACTGCTCAGAGGTTTTCAGTTCAATGCTCTTCCCTTCTCTAAGATTAGAGATCAAGTGGTTAAATTGAGTGGTAATTATATACCCAGAATCTACACTGGAAATGAGTGGAGTCTAGTTTTGAATGTGAGCACTGTCAATAACCAACGCTACAACTCTTATGAGTACGGCTATGACCATAGGTATGGCCAAAATAACAGAATAGAAAAATATTTCTCCACTCCTGCACACCCTAGTGCTCTTTACAGAGGGCAAATGATCCAGTGGCAAGCCCAAGTTTTTCGTAGTGTTCAGGACTGCCGAAATAGCGGCATTTCATGTAATTCTGTGCCTCTCGTAAGATTCCTCGCAACTAGCAGTCAGTACAGTTACTCCAGCACCATTCGTTACAACAACAGGTTGGTTCTTACCTGTAAGAATCAAAACAATGTCTTCCATGTGCAAGACTTCAAAAACAACATGGCGGTGATTCCAACTAACAGCAGTATGGGCCTGCCGAACCCCTGTCCGGATGACTACAGCTTCAGATTTGTCGTGCGTCCACAGTACATCTAAATGCTCAGAGATTTGACCTTTGGCAGTTTCCTACAAGCGATTAAATCTACTAAATGAAATCAAGTCTCTTTTTATTAAAAATCTTATTCATTCTTGAGTGATTTCTGTCATTTGTTTTAGTTGATTCTAAACCTTTCATTTCAATTAAAAGCATATGCTTAATTTTCATGCTTATTGTGCATATCAAAGACCAAATAAAAAGTTCTTTCATTATCTCTGTGAGTTTGAGTCTTCTTTCTAACTCTTCTAACCAGTGTTCATTGTCAAGAAGCATATACCATCTTTAGAATTTATTGAAGAGCCTTTGACAGCAGTGATGTTGTCTCATTTTGAAAAAATAAATACTCAATAGCCGCATTTCTGCTATCGGGCCAGTGCGAGCCAGGGCTTTAATCGGGCCAGGCCGGGCCAATAGCCCGGGAGGTTGAGAAATGAGGCCGAAATCATGTCGCGTTTCCACTGTCGGGCTAGTTGCTCGCAGCGCATCACGCAAACACCGCCCCCAGAACGTCCCCCGAATCAAACGTCACACAACCCGTCACACAACCCGCCCACTTCAGCGGGAACAAAAAACTCAAATTATAACCACAAACACAACCTGGCATCTCTACGAGAGCTGGAAGATGGAGAACACCGAAGCGATTGCTTTTTTACTGTTTGTGGTCTGTTGGTGTAAGGCCAGACAGCGATCCCTGGATAAGGACATTCGAGTTCGGCGGCATTTCGAACACAGATTTTGGCTGCAAGGCGCAAAAGAGCAGCCGAGCGACGAGAACGACGATAGCAAAACAAATGTAAGGGAAGAAAGCATCTTGTCTCCTCTTTACCTGACAGGAAAACTCCGCCTTTGTACGTAACCCCGTCCCGAAGCCCCAGTTGGCCCTCCTTGGCCCAAGGTATTCGGCGGGCCGAAAAAGGCCGGACGCTGGCCCCAAGGAAGCCCCGCTTTGGCCCGATTACGCCCCGGAAGTGATAGTGGAAACGCGACTGGCCTTGGCTCGCCCTGGCTCGCTCGCTTAAGGCGAAACGCGGCTATTGAACATTTGATTTTGGTCGCTTTATAATTTACCAAATATTCCCAATGCATCTATTTGTTGCAATAAGCCCCAAGTCCTAAACCCCCTGCATTTTAGACATTGTCAAAGCACAAGGCATTGTGGACATGATCATAATATAAACTGTAATATATTTCTTTCATTGAATTTGAGATAATACACCCCCTGATTTATTACTATTAAAATTAATTTTCCCACATTCTGATATATTGTTGAAGATACCCAGAGTATAAACATCAGGAAACTCCTGATTTACTCAAATAATAAAACCTGATTGGTTCACATTTGTATACTTGCACAAACCAATGGAGCTTTAATGAACCAGAAGTGGCACAGTCAGACTACGTAAGCAGGCCAAAAAACCAAACCAAAGCCAATAAACTTATCTGCAGTCATTCAGCCCCTTATAAATGCAATTTCTTCCGCAAATGCTCCTAGCAATTCGTCTGAATCCAAAAGGTTAATATAATTCATTCATTCACTCATTTTCTTTTCGGCTTAGTCCCTTTATTTATCAGGGGTTGCCACAGCGGATTGAATCGCCAACTTATCCAGCATATGTTTTACGCAGTGGATGCTCTTCCAGCTGCAACCCATCACTAGGAAACACCCATACATTCTCATTCACACACATACAACTACAGACGATTTAGAGAACCTGTACCGCATGTCTTTGGACTTGTGGGGGAAACCGGAGCACCCGAAAGAAACCCACGCAAACAAAGAGAAAACAAAACTCCACACAGAAATGCCAACTGACCCAGCTGAGGCTCAAACCAGCAACCTTCTTGCTATGAGGCGAGATCGCTACCCACTGCGCTACCATCACCAAATTATTGGGGGAAAAGGGGTCCTGGTTTTGTTCACAGTGGTTCAGGTTATCGTGGAAGAGATGGGTTTTTGGTTGTCGTTTAAATGAGCAGTACATGTGGAAATGGGACAGTTTAGGAAAGTGACTTAATGCATCTCTGTGATGGTACCACAAGGCTATATTCAGTTTTAGCTTTAGTATTATCAGTATTATCAGTTTTAGCTTTAGTAATTCTAGTTTAGTCACTGATTCGAGTCCAAGCTGGACCAGTTGGCATTTCTGTGTGGAGTTGCATGTTCTCCCCGTGTTGGCGTGGGTTTCCTATGGCTGCTCTGGTTTCCCCTAAAATCCAATGACAGTCCAAATACAATCCAAATACAATCCTATAGGTGAATTGGGTAAGCTAAATTGGCTGTAGTGTATTAATGTGTGTGAATGTGAGATTGTATTAATGTTTCCCAGTACTGCGTTGGAGATGGAAGGGCATCCACTGCATAAAACATATGCCGGAATAGTTGGCGGTTCATTCTGCTGTGGCGACCCCTGAAAAATAAGGGATTAAGCCAAAGGAAAATGGGTAAATAAACAATTCTAGTTTAGCAGGGTTAACAGTGTCGACCAAATCAATATTTTATGTTTGCACAGCTTACATAATTACATTAACTCTTGTTCCTCTTAGAAATCAAATTGAAGTAATTGTTTTAGGAAAAATTCTAAAATATTTAGACAAAGGACAATTTTTTGGCAGGTGATTTTATGTCCCATTTGAAAAGATGTTGTTTGTATACAAACATGTTTTGACTGATGTGTTTGGTTGCAAAAAAAATCCCTATTTACAGGCCTAAGTTTTCAGTCTTCAGTTTTAGGTTTCATTTACTAGAATAGCCTTGCTCCACAGTTTCAACTTCATGACCCTCCTTTCTGCTTTCTGTTTCCTTTCTTGCATCGCTGACCTGAATTTCCTTCTAAAACAAATGTACGTCAACTGCATGATCTTGTGTTACATGTAAACTTTCCCACATTTACTTTATCTTCATTTTACTTTTCTTGTTTCCATATTTAATTCCATATTCAGTATTTAGTTTAAGAGATTTTTTTTAAATGTCTTACAGTTTAATTCCTTATCTGTGTGTGTGTGTTTTTAAATGAAATTGTTCAGATTTATTTATTTATTTATTTGGCCTTTACTGAAAGTCCATAATTCAGTGTGTGATATTTTAATAACAGAAACAACACCAACTGGCACAAATGAAGCTTAAACGAACAGGACAAATTTTGGATCAATTTAGAGCATGTCAAGGGGCTGATGACATCATAGTCTATAATTTAATGTGTAATATTTGTATATCAGAAACGGCACATCTTTCACCGACACAAACTAGCACAAAAAAAAAGTGGAATATTTTAATAACGGAAACAGCACAAATGGAACTTTCACTAGCATGAACAAAGCACAAACAAACGAGACTATTTTGGTTAAATTTGGAGCATGTTGAGGGGCTGGTGACGACATCGCCCATAATTAATAGTGGAATATTTTAATAACGGAAACAGCACAAATAGAATTTTCACTGGCACGAACGAAGCACAAACAAACGAGACTATTTTGGTTAAATTTAAAGCATGTTAAGGGCCTGGTGACGACATCGCCCATAATTAAAAGTGGAATATTTTAATAACGGAAACAGCACAAATGGAACTTTCACTAGCATGAACAAAGCACAAACAAACAAAACTATTTTGGTTAAATTTGGAGCATGTTGAGGGGCTGGTGACGACATCGCCCTATAATTAATAGTGGAATATTTTAATAACGGAAACAGCACAAATAGAATTTTCACTGGCACGAACGAAGCACAAACAAACGAGACTATTTTGGTTAAATTTAAAGCATGTTAAGGGGCTGGTGAAGACATCGCCCATAATTAAAAGTGGAATATTTTGATAACGCAATTTCACTAGCATGAACGAAGCACAAACAAACGAGACTATTTTGGTTAAATTTAAAGCATGTTAAGGGGCTGGTGAAGACATCGCCCATAATTAAAAGTGGAATATTTTGATAACGCAATTTCACTAGCATGAACGAAGCACAAACAAACGAGACTATTTTGGTTAAATTTGGAGCATGTTGAGGGGCTGGTGACGACATCGCCCTATAATTAATAGTGGAATATTTTAATAACGGAATTTCACTGGCACGAATGAAGCACAAACAAACGAGACTATTTTGGTTAAATTTGGAGCATGTTGAGGGCCTGGTGACGACATCGCCCATAATTAAAAGTGGAATATTTTAATAACGTAAACAGCACAAATGGAACTTTCACTCTCACGAATGAAGCACAAACAAACGAGACTATTTTGGTTAAATTTGGAGCATGTTGAGGGCCTGGTGACGACATCGCCCATAATTAAAAGTGGAATATTTTAATAACGCAAACTGCACAAATGGAACTTTCACTCTCACGAATGAAGCACAAACAAACGAGACTATTTTGGATAAATTTGGAGCATGTTGAGGGGCTGGTGACGACATCGCCCATAATTAATAGTGGAATATTTTAATAACGGAAACAGCACAAATGGAACTTTCCATCTCACGAACGAAGCCCAAATGAATACTATTTTGGTTAAATTTGGAGCATGTTGAGGGGCTGGTGACGACATTGCCCATAATTAATAGTGGAATATTTTAATAACGGAATTTCACTGGCACGAACGAAGCACAAACGAAAGAGGCTATATGGGATGAATTTGAAGTATGTGGGGGAGGGGGGGGTGTCACTGAATGACCTACAATTATTATTTTGACCTACAATTATTATTTTCATATCTCAAAAACCAAAACAGCAAAGAAAATTCTATTTTTGCAGTGCAAACCAGCACAAACGGAGTCCAAACGATTGAGACTATTTAGTCAAAGTTTTGTGTTGGGTGGCGGGCCAACTTTACGGTGGTACAAAACCTCACCTTATAAAAAGTTACTAGCCTAGTGAGAGACTTTGTACCTTTATTTCAAAATGTGTATGAAAAATCTTTAATATAATACTAATATGTGTCAAAAACACGCTAAATTCCACAAGATCTTTTATTAAGTGATAAAAGCAAACAGTCAGGCTTGTTCGAATAGATGTTGGGAGTTGAGAACGTCCTCTTTGCACTATATGCATTTTTTATAGATTTTAAGCCCCTCAAATGGGCTTTGTTTGCACATGTAAGTCAGGTTATCTGGTTTTGTTTACACATATTTGATTGGACGGAGCTAGACCATGTGTTCTGTGAAGTATTGCACAATGCTTGACCCAAATTTCTAGATATTTTCTTCAACGAGAACTTTTTGACCTGTTTTGAACAGTCTCAAGCAAGTATGATCAAGTATATTATATGGACATTGCTGCTTATTCATGTGTCGGCTCAGCGTTGGACTCTGTTTGGTTAGTATACAGTATAAACTCGCAACTGCTTTAAAATTGAATAGATTTCCTATATTGGACCCAATGGAACTTTTTGCATGCCTTAAAATATTGCACATTTGTGCATGTAATTTAAATTGAAGTAGTTCGTAAATCATGCTACAAATAGTGTACAACGTAGCTAATCTAATCCTCTTTCACTTGGATATTCTTGGTTGTGGCTTGAGCACTTTTTCATGAACCCCTTAAATAAGTTTATGGCATATGGCAGATGAGCAATCAAAGCCTAAGAGTGTTGTGAGACTGGTTGGAGGTCTTCCATCGTCTGGCCGTGTGGAGGTATACCATGATGGACAGTGGGGTACGGTGTGTGATGATGGCTGGGATCTGGCCGAAGCGCAGGTGGTGTGTCGACAGCTGGGTTTTCCTGAAGTCATATCAGTTGCTCCTGGAGGACAATATGGTGAAGGTACAAGCACAGTCTAAGGGAGAGAATTAGAATGTTATATATTGATGCTTCACACTGTGCTAAACTGCAATGTCATTTTAAACACTGCTTGCACTCTGGGTTAAAGAAAGCATTCAATTTAGATGTGGGGTCAGTGCTGGGTTTTTAAGGAAATCCTGGATATTAAGACTTGTATGGGTTAATATAATATATATTAAGTCTCATACTGAAATATGTAGTAGAAAATCAATAGAGGAATTACGTTATTTAAAAACATACGCATATATTTTTGACTACAGTGGGTGCCATTGATTTAGGTGCCATGAAATACACTCTGTGTCAGTGAGCCACTGCCCGTTTGGCTGTAAATAACAAGTACCAAGTAAATACGGAGAAAAAGCCCCCCTGAATTATCAGCCCCCCTGTTTATTTTTTCTTCCCCAATTTCTGTTTACAGATTTACAGAACACATTTCTAAACATAATAGTTTTAATAACTGACATATCTTGGTAATATTTGACTATATTTTCAAGAAACTTCTATACAGCTTAAAGTGACATTTAAAGGCTTAACTAGGCTAACTAGGCAGGTTAGGGTAATTAGGCAAGTTATTGTATAATGATGGTTCGTTCTGTAGACTATCGAAAAAAAATAGCTTAAAGGGGCTAATAATTTTGACCTTAAAATATTTTTAAAAATTAAAAACTGCTTTTATTCTAGCTGAAATAAAACAAATAAGACTTTCTCCAGAAGAAAAAATATTATCAGACATACTGTGAAAATTTCCTTGCTCTGTTAAACATCATTTGGGAAATATTTAATAAAGGAACAAAAAATTTAAATGGGGCTAATAATTCTGACTTTAACTGTATATATATACAGTCAAGCCCGAAGGTCTTCTCCCAAAAGACAATTAGAAGATGTCCAAGAGATATCATTGTGGGAAGAAACAGCCTGATCTCACGAGAAATCGTACGAGTTCATTTGTACGAAATTGTACGATTTTAAAAAGGAGGCGTGGCACCTAACCCCGCCCCTAAACCCAACCGTCATTGGGGGATGAGCAAATCGTACTAACTTTTATGAATTAGATCGTACGAATTCATACGAATTAGCCACTAAATCAACAAGTTACGAATTGCCGTGAGATTGCGTTGGAAAAAAATACGTCTCAGCTTTTATTTGGGTCATTATCACTATAAAGTGCCTTTGACGTCCCACAAGATTGAATCAGTCATTTATGAACACAATGCGAAATAATAAAATTCTGATGTTTTAATATGATTGGTTAAACCTTTACACACATGCAGGTAGAATTGTAAGAGTTTTGAAATATGTTTTTGTCAATTTGTTTGCCAAATTCTTTCATTGAATAGGTGTGATTTGTCCATGTCCCACACACAGCTCAGCCAACTTCAGTGAGTCTAAAAAGGAGCTAAATTAGATCAAATTAAAAAGATCTTTAAATCTTCTAATCATCTTTAACAAAAATCAAGTTATTTGATAAAATAAGCCATTTTGATAACTTTTATTTATTTTTGTCATAATATTATTAATCGTTTTGCACGTGTCCTTGAAGTTGCTGTGGTAAATGCCCCTTTAAGAAACCCTCTGAACCTTCAGAGGAGGTTAAAACATCTGCTGTGCACACAGTAACTATCTACACTTATGTTTCCTATTTTTTCTCATATTGTGTTTGAAACTGAATGTTGTCAAGCTTAACATGTCCACCCTGTCATAATGAAATATTAATTAATATAAAAAAACAATCTATTGTCCAGCCTGTCACAAATCCTTGCTTGGCAGGGTGGACATATGCATTGTTATTGACACTTTATTGATTTATTTAATATTTTATTGTTAATTAGTTAATGTTTTTATGTCACAACACTTATACACACACACTACACCAGTAGATGCGATACATAAGTGGACAATACAAACATTTTGGCAATATCTGTCTCAGTCTATATTAAGGATATCCTTTTAAAGTCCATATAATGGAGCTTGACTATATTGATATACTGATTTGACAGTTTGAAATAAAAATACATGCCAGTGTCCACCCTGTCATCTTGTTTTCAACCGTCATGTTTAACTTTCATAAAAATAAGCTAATTATTTATAACCTCAGCAAAACATCTTGTGTTGTGTGATTTCTTAATCAACCAATAAGGGCCAGTTAATACTGTTTCAATTCAATTCCCCTTTATTTGTATAGCGCTTATACAATGTAGATTGTGTCAAAGCAGCTTCACATAAAGGGTCATAGTAAATAGGAACAGTGTACTTCAGTTTGTAGTGTTTAAGTTCAGTTCAGTTGAGCTCAGTTCAGTGTGGTTTAATAATCACTACTGAGAGTCCAAACACTGAAGAGCAAATCCAACGATGCGCAGCTCTACAGATCCCAAACCATGCATGCCAGTGGAGACAGCGGAGAGGGAAAAAAAACTTTACTAAAGGCGGAAGTGAAGAAAAAAAACCTTGAGAGAAACCAGGCTCAGTTGGGCACGACCATTTTAATTTCTCCGCTGGCCAAACGTCTTGTGCAGAGCTGCAGTCTCAGTGGTGGAGGCTGGAAGCTGGCCTCAGCGAAGACTCGTCTGTCTCTGGAGCATCACAGGAATCAGTCTCATGTTCTCCACTCTTCCATGACCATCACAGTAGCTGCTCAGGATTCGGCCTGGTCCAGGATATGAAACCTTGGGATCATCTCGTCGTTGGTCTTGGATCGAATCAGTGACTCTGCATAGTCTGAGGGCCTCGGGAAGAGTATCCCCAGGTGGAGGTTACTGTTTGAAAGTTAATATTTCAGATGTTGGGTTTTATTTTGAAAGGAACGCGCAACGATTGCATATTTTAATGGGAAATGAAGGTTTTGTCCATTATTTCATTATTATAAATGAACTTTTTCCATAATTTATAAAGATAGGTTGGTAAAGGGACACCATCTTTCTGAAAATATACATTTTATAATCACACAGCAATGAAAATATACTACTTTGAATATGTTCATGACAGGGTTGACACAGTTTGAGGTTTGTTTACTGATTTCTGCTTGCAGATTATGTATAAAAAATGCAGGAGCTTGACCAACATTACTTCTCCCAGCCTAAGGTCCAATTAATATAACAACTACGTGGTCAAATCGAAAATCTAAACCTTTGTATTTTTGAAAATTCTGACATCTCGAAGCTACTTTATAGTGACAGTGACCCATTTACATTTGAACAAAAAGTATTCAGTGGCCCACCAGCACAGAGTTTGGGCACCCCTGTTATTGATGTTTAGTCTTTAACCTTGGATAAATGATGAGCAGTGTGAAAGAAGATATGATTACATTAACTAGGGCTCAGACGGCTATTGTGATGATACAGTTTTGTTCTGTTCGTGCTCTGTTGTACTTTTAGGCTCTGGTCCAATCTGGCTGGATGATCTGGACTGCAAAGGCTCAGAAAGCGTATTGTCTGATTGCAGCTTTAAAGGCTGGGGCGTCAATGACTGCACACATAAAGAGGACGCAGGAGTGATTTGCAAGACTGGTAAGACGCCTACTGGATCATGAAGAAATTATGCTTGAGTGTGTAAATGGATGTGACCTTGTGATGCTGTATTGTAAGATTCATTTTGAGCACTATGTAACATTTCTGAATATCAGATAACTGAATATGTGTGCCCTTCGATGGCTACATGGCATCTCTGCCACTAGATGGTGATGTTTTTACATGCCCTTTCATAAGTACATTTTTTCCAATGATTTATTGTAGTCTCCCAAATTTATTTAGAGAAACATAGACATTTGACAATTTCTGTGAAACATTTACATCTAATTTTAGTCATTTAGCAGACGCTTTTGTCCAGTAAATCAGCTAACAAATTAGGAAGGCATTCAATGATTCATTATAAGGAGGCTATAGGCAAGAATGCTACAGAAACAAAGGTTCTAATATTTTTATGGTAATAACAAGAGTTTAGGTGGGGACAGAAACTGGGAAAGGACTTTTTTAGGACTTTTAGATGTGCTCAAGTGCCAGCAGAAGTGATACATTTCAAATAGCCAATTGAATGTTCCCTACTAAAAAACCAGCTTAAACCAGCCTAGGCTTTTAGCTGGTCAACCAGGCTGGTTTTAGAGGGGTTTTGACCACTTCCAGGCTGGTTTTCAGCCATTTCCAGCCTGGTCTTAGCTGGTTAAGCTGGAAGATGACCAGCTAAATTCAGCTTGACTAGCCTAGCCAGACTGGGAGCCCAGCCAAAACCAGCTATGTCTAGCTTAAACCAGGCTGGTCAAGCTGGTTTTAGCTGGTAATTTTCCAGCTTGACCAGCTAAGACCAGGCTGGAAACCAGTCTGGAAGTGGCCAAAATCTCTCTAAAACCACGCTTAGGGTGGTTTAAGCTGTTTTTTTTTTCAGTAGGGTTACCATTGAATTAGTAGTTTACAGTAAATGAGAATGGGAAGTTTGTGCCACCAACAAGGGATAGTAACCGAAAAGGTTCTGGAAAGTGATTTAGTGATGGTATCACGAGATGGCGCTCACTTACCAATTGGAGACTCCTGGAGGGGGTTTAGACTTGAAGAATCAGGTAGAGGTAGGAGGGTGCAAAGCCAGTGTCTGTTCGGTAAGCCAGTATCAATGATTTGAACTGGATGCAAGCTTCAAATGGTAAACAGTGTAAGGAGATGAAGAAAAGTGTGGTGACTTTCTTGGGCTTGTTGAAGACCAGATGATCTGCAGAATTCTGGATCTTTTGTAGAGGTTTATGGGTGCAAGATGGGAGTCCACAGTAAAGTACAGATTACAGTAGTCCAGCTAAGAAATAGAAATTTCTGGCAACAAATAGAATAGTTTGCAGATGTATTCAGTGATTGCAATTGTTCACTGTAAATATTGTTTTACAAAAAAAGTTTCGATAAGTTCCTTAAGTTAAAATAAAAAGGTAACTGTTAAAAATCAAAAATGATATCTCATATTGCACAGACATGTGCATAAACATTAAGAGTGAATTTCCAGAAATTCTGCACTTTCGTCTTGTACTTGAATGTTAAAATGGCCCTCGTATGAGTTGTCAGTCACTGCAATCGCCCCCAGCCAATTTGAGTTTGAGACCCCTACCTTAATGTGTTTTGGTTATGAAACAAAGTGGGCTTACCTATGAAAATTAGTTTCCTCTGCTAATAATTATGTGTCAACTGTCACAAGATGTTTCTACAAAAGGCAAATAACTTGCGTTTCTATTATTTATATCTGTTTGCATTTGCTTTCCAGGTACAAACACAACCAGCATTCGTCAGATATCTGTGGATAACAGTCTGGGATTGTCAGATGACCTTGGTCTTCTGTTTGACAGTGAAGATGGTTGTGATTTCACCATTACTGTACGAGATCTCAGTGAAAAAGCTGAAATGAATTTTTGTGTGCACCGTGTGATCCTCATGATGTATCCAGAGCTAAACATAACAAGCAACTCCAGAAACCTCACAGTGGACATCAACCTGACATGCCACTCTCATGTCTCTGCTTTAGTCAGGTAACTCGAAAGTCAGTTATTAATGGGATAAACTGGAATGTACTGCTATGGCTCTAATTTATAAATAAATAAATGACTTTCATTTATTCAAACAAGTTTGAAATATTAAGAGAACAGTTTAATTTTGTATTATATGATCAGTGAGAGCGACCCCTTAACATATCTTAAAATTAAAGATCCAAACGCAAAAACATTTCCATTGTTCATGGCACATTGACTGAATTTTCTCAGTCTTTAAGAATGTAAATAGTTTAGCTGTTGAAATGAGCATAAATTGATTCAAACCATTTCACACACTGATGCAAAAATGTATATTTCACAAATTATTGGCATCACTGGTTCTCATTCATCCAGCCACATGGCTATAAGATGTTGTGCTCCTGGATCATTTGCTGGAGACACCTTTAAAAACACCTAAATGGCCAGTGATGCATGCTGATGTACCCACAGTAATGAAACGCTATTGTATGTATATCATTGTTACCCTCATTCTGCAACTCTTCACCACTCCTTTGAAACACTACCATGCTAAATTGACAAAAAAAATCCTAAGAAAGATCAGAAACTTTTAACTTGGAAATGTCTAAGCTAAACATAAGGAAAGCATCTTGCTCTTCTCGAGTGGCGGTTCTAGATTAGAGTAACTGGGGGGGCCGGGCAGGGGCCACTTGTACTTTCGGGGGCACATTTTAACATACATCACAAACTACTTAAACATTAATTCGAAGTCTTTTTTTCATGCATTACTCTGCAGTCTTCATGAACAAGATATTAAATAACTTAAACTCAAAATAATCTCCCTTGTTAATTTATTTGAGAAGTAGATTTGTACTGGTGTAGGATAACACATTTCTAACGCTCAAGTACATCAAGGCGCATTGTTGCACCTGTATACTTTAACAGATAGACCTACAGTTGAGGTCAATTTATTATGCCCTCCCATTCATTTAAAATAATGTTTGCCAAGTGATTAACAAACCAAGAAAAATGTCACAGTGTTTCCTATAAAAAATAATTCTTCTGGAGTCATAATAAGTCATATTTATTATTGTTTATTTCTTGAATAAAAGCAGTTTTTAATAATAATAATAATAATAATAATAATAAACTATTTTAAGGTAAGTAGCCTCCTTATGAAATATTTAATGTGTATGTTTTGATATACACAACAAATCAGTTACAAAATAATTTGACTACTTATTCCAACTTTCGTGGTTAACATAACCTAATTAAGTCTTTAAATTATACTTTAATCTGAATCAAAGACTATAAAATACTTAAAGGGACTTTGAATAGAACTGTCTTGCAAAATAACTCGTAAAATATTAAACACTGACTGTCACCATGGGGAAGATAAAAAAGTAGTTACTAGAAATTAGTTAAACTATTATGTTTAAAAATGTGTTGTAAATAAATCATGTGTTGACTCGTGCTTTATGTCACGACGGAAATCAAAACTGAATGAAGGCTAACTAAAAGAGTTGAATACTTTTACATGAGCGTGAGCGTGACTGAATTTGATCAATGACTTATTTGATCAATGTGTTACATCTTGTCACATGTTGCAGTGCCCTCTTTTGGACACTTGAGGGCACTAGCTTGTTTTGTAGTTTAACTTCATTTCCTACAATCCTTTGCACTTCTGATTGTATTCTGTTTCAGCTGTTTCTTGTTTGTTAATTTAGCCCTGTCTTCATAAACCCTTTTGTCTTGTGTTTTAGTTGCCTTAGGATTTTGTTAGCACCTCATGCCTGGTATGTTTGTTTGGTTATCTAGTTTTGTATTTGCTTAATCTTGGATTCTTGTTTGTTTTTTGTTAACATTCCTACCCTGTTTTTGTAGTCGCCTATTTTGGGATTTTTTGTTAGTTCTTTTGTCTGGTCTCAGTTCTAGATTTTTGTATTTTGTTTGTAGTTCCTGTGCTGGATTAGGAAGCCTTGTTTTTGTCAAAATAAATTGCTGCACTTGGATTTTTGTGTTTTGTGACTCTCCACCTCGTGACACATCTGTTCTCCGGTACTTGCCGACTGTTTGTAAATTCAAGACTGCCTAACGTAAAATTATGTACACTAGATTTCTGATTAATAATGGTCTCTGCATAGCCGAGGACTTCCCATATTAAAAGTGTCAATCACCATTGAAAACAGAAGTCTAATATAATCAACAGTGGACATTCAACATGACTGAAGTTGAATCTTATTACCTGTGTCAATTTGGAGGTTAACTTCTGACGAATGCCGGGAACTGATGCGCGCAGCACTGTCACTGACAGAGAGTGCAAGTGCACGCGAAAGCAGAGGGAGCGAGTGCCCGAGAGAGCGAGTGCATGTGACACTTAGAGCGCGCGAAAGAGACCTCAGTCATATCTCCGCAGTCTGCCAGCAATGGCTGATCTTGCTTCTCCGTGTTTGCGTTTTGACACAAAACTACGTGTCCAAATCTAGAACCGCCACTGCTCTTGTCTTTTGGTGTGTGGTTGATTATTAACAGAGGAGGACACATACGCACTGTCTGGTGGTTTAGGTGGTTAGGGTTAGTCACTTATGCCACTTGAATCTGTTAAGTAGATGCAAGCAAGTACCGTTTCTTCAGTACTCTCTGGTAGGTAGAAGAAAAGCAATGGAGGACCCTTCATGGATTTGTACCAAAGAGTGGCAAGGAAGTTATCAGTGGAGTAGCTTGCTACTTTTTTATTACAAAATAGCTCTCTCTTCAGCAGGTTCCATTTCTTCTCTGTGTAAACATGCGAGTTGCTCAATCTGGATTTCAATCTGTGTAATGGATTTCAAGTGTTTGTGACAAAAAGACTCTTTACCTAGCAAATAAAACAGACAACTACAATTCTCCATGGGATAATGAGGATCTATGTTGTGTACCTTGAATGAATTTAGTAGCAGTTTTGCAGTTCTATCAGGTTTATGTGGTTTGTGATCTGCCATCAAATGGGGGAGCTAGACAGAGACCCAGAGATGAGCCATGACAATGCCCATTGTGGAGTTTAGGGAAGAGGAGGCGAACAGCAAGGGCAACATTGTGAATCCAGGGAGATCCTTAAGCAACCGAGACAGAGGCTGAGGGCCGATGTAAAGTCAAGGGGAATGAAGAGCCCAAAGGAGCCAGAGAGAGGGATTAACCACAGCTAAAGAAGTCCAGAGGTGGATGCAGGTGCACAAATGATCAAGGTGGAGCCAAAGAGAAGAGCCAAAGAGCCTGAGGGAGCTGGTGGGCCAGAAATAAAGGCAAGGGAGTATGAAGCCAATGGTTTAGAGGGCCAAGATGGAGACAGCGGGTTCTCAGACAGGGGTAGTGCACTGGTGACTATAAGTCCCAAGGATAATCCTTACCAGAAGGTGGAGTTGGCTGAGGGTGAGATGAGGGGGTTATAGGGGCCAGCAGAGACTGGATGATTAAATGAAGGTGGTGAAATCACCAGAAAAATGAAGTTTTTAGTGTGGTCCTTGAGGGAGCGAGCTACATGCAAAGAAAATCAAATGCAGGGACATCCATTAGGGAGGGGGAAACAAACAAAAATATTAACATTTTTGTGGGACACTTATTTTCCCCCGTCCTACCTTACTAATCGAAAAACAGGAAGCCAGAGAAGCGAGGGCAAATTACACATTGATGTAATATGTTCTCACACTGCCATGTAAATAACAAACTAACTACTAATGACAGGAAGCAACAAATAGGAACAAAAAACAGGCATGACACATGACAAGTATAAAAATATATTGAGCGTAACACTTATATTTTCTTTTTTTTTTTTTTAGGTATTTGTACACCCGTCAGATTGATGTCTCCACTACATCAGCTCAGTGTCTCCATCAGCTGGCGTTCATCTTTGGAGTGAATAAGCTCATGGTGGATGTTGGCAGGGTCTTAACTGCACTCATTCCTGAAGACAACACCTTCCAGACTCAGGTGTCAATGTACGAGTATGGCGTGCGCACAGGTGACCTTGTCCTCCAGGAGAACGTTCTTCAGTATCTTTCCTGGAACTGTGAGTTTCTCACAAGCTCTCCAGTGTGGAGCACCATCTCCTTTGACATGATGGATGCTTTGCTGCAGCGCTCAGACCTAATTGTGGAGGATGAAGCTTTACTTCTTGAAGCTCTGGAGAAATGGATCCAAGACAAAGGTGACAAGATTAGTTCAGATAAACAGGTCAGCCTCCTGAATCACACCCGCTTCCTCTTAATCCCAGTAGATAAACTCTATGACATGCAATTTTACTCAAGTGCTCTTCGTCAGAGTAATGAGAAACTGTATCTAACTGGACTGCTCAGAGGTTTTCAGTTCAATGCTCTTCCCTTCTCTAAGATCAGGAAGCAAATAGATAACACGAGCAGTGAGTATCTACCCAGAATCTACACTGGAGATGAGTGGAGTGTATGCATCAATGACACAACTGTCAGTAACCCATATTATAATTATAATTACCATGGCCAAAACAACAGAATCAAGACCTTTTACAGTCCTGCACACCCTAGTGCTCTTTACAAAGATCAGAGGGTTGAGTGGCAAGCCCAAGTTTTTCTTACTTTCCAGGAATGCTTTAACTATGGCATTTCATGTAATACCTTTCCTGTTGCAAGATTCCGTGCAACTGGCAACCAGTACAGGTACTCCAGCACTATTCGCTACAAAAACAGGTTGGTTCTTACCTGTAAGAATCAAAACAATGTCTTCCATGTGCAAGAATTCAAAAATGACATGGCAGTGATTCCAACTAACAGCAGTATTGGCTTGCCGAACCCCTGTCCAGATGACTACAGCTTCAGATTTGTTGTCAATCCACAATATATCTGAATGCTCAGAGATTTGCTTTCCTACCATCATCTCAGTATTCATTCGAATTTAGTACAATCAAATCTACTAAATTCAGTGAGGTCTCCTTTTTAAAGTTGTTGTTATATCGAGTGGCATTTGTCATTTGTTTCAGTTGATTTGAAACAGTTTCTTTCAATATTTCAGAAATAAAATGCCTTTAAATGGGTACATCAATGATAAAATAAAAAATACATTTTACATCATATCTGATTTCGAGTGTGAGTTCTTTTACTGTTTAATGTTAAGAAATTTAATTTTCAAAACTAATAAAATTGTCAAGGCGTCACAGAGGCGCAGTGGGTAGCATGATCGCCTCACAGCAATAAGGTCGCTGGTTCGAGCCCCGGCTGGGTCACTTGGCATTTCTGTGTGGAGTTTGCATGTTCTCCCCGTGTTCACGTGGGTTTCCTTTGGGTGCTCCGGTTTCCCCCACAGTCCAAAGACATGTACTATAGGTGAATTGAGTAAGTTAAATTGGCTGTAGTGTATGTGTGTGAATGCAAGAGTGTATGGGTGTTTCCCAGTTTTGGGTTGCGGCTGAAAGGGCATCCGCTGCGTAAAACATATGCTGGATAATTTGGCGGTTCATTACGCTGTGACCTGATTAATAAAGGGACTAAGCCGAAAAGAAAATGAATGAATGAATAAAATTATCAGTTAATTACCCACAACACTTGGCTGTTGATAGCCATTGAAGGAGCAGCAGAAGTTTCTCTTTTTGAAAGAATAAGAAATAATCACGTTTTTTTTTTTTGACTCTCACAGTCACTGTATTGCCATCTCCAGGTTGAAGGAAAGTCCTTACCTCAGGTGGAGGAGTTCGAGTATCTTGGGGTTTTGTTCATGATTGAGGGCAGAATAGAACGTGAGATTGACAGGCGGATTGGTGCGGCAGCAGATGTACCAGTCCATTGTGGTAAAGAAGGAGCTGAGCCGAAAGGCAAAGCTCTTGATTTACTTGTCAATCTATATTCCTACTCTCACCTAGGGTCATGACCAAAAGGACAAGATCTCAGATACAAGCGGCCGAAATTTGTTTCCTTCACAGGGTGGCAGGGCGCACCCTTATAGACAACGTGAGGAGCTCTGTCACACGGGAGGAGCTCGGAGTAGAGCCGCTGCTCCTCCACATCAACAGCAGTCAGCTAAGGTGGCTCGGGCATCTGTTTCAGATGCCACCTGCATGCCTACCTAGGGAGGTGTCCCACCGGGAGGAGGCCTCGGGGAAGACCCAGGACATGCTGGAGGGACTATGTCTCTCGGCTGGTCTGGAAATGCCTCGGGATCTCACCGGAGGAGCTGGAGGAAGTGTCTGGGGAGAGGGCAGTCTGGAGGTCTCTCCTAAGACTGTTGCCCCTGCGACTCAGCCCTGGATAAGCGAATAAAAAATGACATGACATGACATTTTGGGTGGCTTTCTAATTTATTAAAATTTCATGCACCTCGTTATTGCATTATGCCCTCTGTTGGCAATCATGTGCACTCTCCACATACTGTAGTTGAAGCACAAGGCATTGTGTTCATATTCAAATAAGCTGTGGAATACTTCTCCCATCATTTTTAAGAGCTGCGTCCGAAATTGCCTACTTCCATCTTATATAGTGCACTAAAAACAGTATGCTAGCCGAGTAGTATGTCCGAATTCATAGAATTTGAAGTAGTATGACCTACTACTTCTGGAAAGATTCTTAAGTGTGCATCGGATGGACACTACACTATCCCATGACGCATTGTGAAAGAATTCACGAAAGGGAGTGAAGCGACACAACTGGCGCGGGTTATACGTCTGAGCTCCATTCATAGTACTGACATTCAAACTGTATAGAATGTACTTTTCTAACGACTGAGAAGGACGTTTCAATTCAAATGCATTACCTACTGAGTAGTAGGTGATTTCAGACGCAGCTAAATTGTCCATTGATTTGTGTCATGGATAAAGCTGTAGTCACACTAGACTTTTCTCCCCATACACTTCCATTCACACGCACATGAATGCGTCAGACCGGAAGTGCAAGGTTGTCCGGCAAGTTTTGCAGTTTGCTGCGTTGCAAAGTTCAAGCTTGGTGAACTCTGACCTGCAAAATCGCATCAAGTGACTGCATGTGACCAATCGATGATCAAAACATGACCTCTCTGTACAGAAATGTAAAATCTGAACCAATCGCTTGCTTTTTTAAATGTCTAAACATCTTGTTTAATCCCTCTCCTTTTCGCAGCGCCGTACGACAGAATTTCACAAGCTCAAACTTTAGTGCGACTGAGGCATAATCCAGGCTCTCCCTTCAATCACCGATCTCAATCACCTGAGTTCTGAGTTGAAACACACCTGATCACCATTCCCCAATCATCAGTCCCTGTATAAGAGCACCCCAATTCCACTCACAGTTTGTCTGGTCTCCACTATGGATAGGACTCATATCCTGATCACTTGTGTTCCAGCGATCCCGATCTTTTATGCCACCTCCCTGTGTTCCTGTCTGTGTTGTGTTCCTCGATTTCCCTACCAATAAACCAGCACCTGGATATCCCCTGTCATTATTACCCTGCTCCATTAAGCTGCGGTCACACTGGAGTTTGTGTGTGCGAAATTCTGTCGTGCGGCGCTGCGAAAAGGGGCGGGATGAAATAAGATTATTGGACATTAAAAAAATGCTTTCACCACTGAGGATCCGGGTCAGGATTGTGCATCAAAACTAAAAAAAAACTGGTTTGAAACAAGGGTGATGAATGATAACAAAATTGACATTTTTGGGTGAACAATTCCTTTAACTTCAGATTTTTTATATATTTATTTACAGATTACCTTCTCATTTGTGCGATATAGGTTCATTCAATGCCAACAATGCTTGGCTTTTCTTTTCTTTTTTGCAATACAGAGTTATTATTTTGGTTTGTATAGTTACGAGTCCTGCACGAGTGCTTAAGTTATACTCTTAACTCTTATATAAATCATATATGACAGAAGTCAACTAAACTCCAACACCCAGGATTTAAAAGGTCTTACATATAAAGAAAGCACTGAAAGTAAACAGCCAGGTTTGTTTAAATAAAGACTTGAGAACCTCCTCTCTTGCATAGCATAAAACTGTATTGTCTTTCGTAGAATTTAAGTCACTCAAACATTCTTTGTTTGAACCTGTAATTCAAGTTATCAAATATTTTCACATGAAATGAAACTTAAGGTAGTCCTCAAATTTGATTGGACAGTGCTAGATCATGCGTTGTTATATTGCACACAATGCTTGACCTGATTTGGCGGATATTTAATAGAAAGGCAAGAGGATTCGTAAGTCTTTCTGTGGGAACGTTCTTGTATTGAGTCTCAAGCGAGAAGGATCATGTATGTTATATGGGCATTGCTGTTCGTTCCTGTGTCGGCTCAGCAATGGACTCTGTTTGGTCAGTATATAAATGTTCAACTGCTTAAATAAGAATGACTTGCATTATACATTTTATAGGTCTATAAATATTGCACAAAAATGCATTTGTGTACAAATTTGCTTTCCCCGTACATTGTGTTATGAACATACAGGGTGCAAGAGAGCTAATCTAGATCTCATTTCACAAATTTCTATTTTGTTTACTGTGAGTCGAGCACCTTTTGATCACCTGAATGAAGGAGTTTACGGTTTGTGGCAGATGAGCAGGCAAAGCCTAAGCGGGAGGGCAGAGTGAGACTGGTTGGAGGTCTTCCCTCGTCTGGCCGTGTGGAGGTCTACCATGATGGACAGTGGGGTACGGTCTGTGATGATGGATGGGATCTGGCCGAAGCGCAGGTGGTGTGTCGTCAGCTGGGTTTTCCTGGAGCTGTATCAGTGGCGTCTGGAGGACAATATGGTGAAGGTACAAGTACAGCCTGAGGAAGAGAATTTGAATCTTATATGTTAATGTTTCACACTGTGCTAAACCGCAATGTCATTTGGGTTAAAGATCTCTGGGTTAAAGAAAGTGTTCAATTTAGAAGTGGGGTTAGTGCTGGGTTTTTTAAGAAAACCCTGGGTATTAAGACTTGTATTGAAAGCCATTTTAACCCCTTCTTTTAACACTGGGTAAAGAAATGGGGAATTAGTCCTGCTTTTTGTACCCTGGGATATGAAACCATCAACGTTTCACTGCCAAAATTACAGTGTGAAATGACACCATGCTTAAAAAAAAAAAACAGCAAGACGCATACAGATGATTGTATACATATGTACAAAATGTTATATTAATTTTCTAAGGAAATACAGTTCTAGGTAAAATTATTGGCTCTCCTGTGAAATTTGTATTCTTTTTCAAATATTTCCCAGGTAATGTTTAACAGAGCAAGAACATTTTAACAGTATTTGACCACTGTTGACCACTCTTGTTTAATAACTTGCCTAGAAAACCTAGTTAGTTAGTTAGTAAGTTAGTTAGTTAAGCCTTTAAATTGCACTTTAAGCTGAAAACTAACATCTTGCGAAGCAAATAGAAAAATAATATGTTTTGTCATCATAGCAAAGACAAAGGAAATGGGTTATTTGAAATAAGTTATTAAAACCGTTTAAAACATGTTAATAAAATCTCTCTATTCAATAATCAAACAACACATAGGAACTATTGAAAAAGAATTCAAATTTCACAGGAGAGATAATAATTTAGCTTTCATCTTTGCAAGGCAACTGAGGCCAAAACAACTAAAACGATAGTAACTATGCGATGTGCATGTTGAAGCAACTACGAATCGCTACTTATCCACCTTGGATTTATTGGATTTAATGTGCGAAAAAATATATTGACCCAAAAATTTGTACGTCAATACATAAAGTAAAACGTATCACAGTAGGTGTCGTAAGGCTATTCAATGTAAATAATGATTTTAAAGTAATTATATGTTATATTATACAAAAGTGAAGTTTGTTTATAAATTAATGTCAACCGAATCATGTGCTTATGATTGCTTGCGTCTGGTCCCGCATTATTCAATTTATGATTCACCAATCAGAAGATTCCTAAGCCACTATAAATACCTTAAGTTTGATATCACAGCCATCTTCATTTTGAAGAATCCCCCCTTCCACCCCTACTTCTCCTCCTCTCCTAGATGGGTGCCACGGTGGCCCAGTGGTTAGCACTGTTGCCTCACAGCAAGAACGTCACTGGTTCTAGTCCTTACCAAGCCAGTCGACGTTTCTGTGCAGAGTTTACACGTTCTTCCTGTGCTCACATGGGTTTCCCCTGGGTTTCCCGGTTTCCTTCCACCGTCCAAAAACATGCAACTTAAGTTAATTGACTAATCTAAATCAGCACCATAGACATGCCTCTAGTAAGTAGTTATCCCTTAAGAGCAATCACTATCTGTTCATTAGCTACTACAGCACGGGAGTTCTCGAGATCTACCTAAGCTCAAACTCCCCTCTCGTCTTGCAAACGAGAGGGAGCCCCAGGCTTGAGCATCTTATGAGTTCAGGGCTCTCTCCCGGGACAGCATGCCAAACAAGCTTTATAATCAATCATCAGCTAAGTGTGAACTCTTGAATTGCCATTTTATATAAGGGGTGGTTACAGAATAATGTTAAGTGGACAAATATTGGTATTCTAATGATAGTTTTGATTAGAATACAACACATATGGTTAGACCACATAAGTTTATATATTTAAAATTGGTTCTGAAAACCCTGCATGCTACTTTCTTTTGGAAACAAATAAATGAGGATCTCTTTTGGGTTGTTACAAAAAATGGTTTTGGTTTGTTTATTTATTTGGTTTTGGCGTTTGGTGTTAGAGATGAACGAGAGGTCCCATAAACTATCAACTCAATTCAGTTTATCTTTATTTCTGTAGCGCTTTTACAATGTAGATTGTGTCAAAGCAGCTTAACATAGAAGTTCTAGTAGATTGAAACTGCATCAGTCCAGTTTTCAGGGTTGAAGTTTAGTGTGGTTTAATTTTCACTGCTGAAAGTCCAAACACTGAAGAGCAAATACATCAATGCGCAGCTCCACAAGTCCCAAAACCAAGCAAGCCAGTGGCGTCAGTGGATGGGAACAAACTTTACCTTTTGATGAAAATGAAGGGAAAAAACCTTGAGAGAAACCAGGCTTAGTTGGACACGACCATTTCTCCTCTGGCCAAACTTCTTGTGAAGAACTGCAGTCTAGGCGTTGGAGGTTGGAGAAACACTGGACATCCATCATGGAGAATCTGCAGGACTGAGTAGTTCACCGGCCGGTGTTCTGGCTGGCCCATGGACTATCACAAAAATGTTACAGTCTTCTCTTATAAAAACATACTTTAAAAATAAAATGTATTTTCTCATCTTATACAGCAGCATTAGCCATTAGCTGTAACTCTGTCTTGAAGTATTTTAAAGTTTTGTTTTAGACTGAAGACCTTAATTAACCGGTTAAGATGTGTTGAAGCTCTGCAGGGCAATTAGCAAACCTCCAAGGAAAGGTTTGGACGCCTTGGGCTAGAGAGACACACAATGTTAGAGACTTGATGCCAAATTGATGCCAAATACATTGATATGCAAATAAGATATTGTTATTGAAGCAGTTCAAATTTTGTTTTTGTTGAAAGACCTTGATGAACTGGTTTAGGCGTGTTAAAGCTCTGCAGGGGAATGTGCAGACCTCTAAGAACTGGTTTGGACTCCTTTGGCTAACGAGACACACAGTGTTAGAGCCTTTACGTAAACATGTTGCTTGCTGCTTTCGTCAAATCAATGCCAAATACATTATTATGCAAATAAGATATTGTTATTTCCGGGTTTAGCAACTATATAGTGTTTCAAACAGCAACAAGTTGTAACAAAAATGAGAGGCAACAAGTAATTTGTTAACAGCAACAACAAACATAATGAAAGGCAGTAGTGAAAGTATGCATAGACTTTAAGAGTGGAATCGAAACTAACCTCAAACAAAGGTAAAGGCAAACAGCACAACTAGATATCATGGTATTCCTGCACCTCCCACGCCAAATCTTTATACAGAAGCTCCTTTGATAATCTTCAAGCGGAGCAAACCACCTACAACCATGAAAAAAACCCATCTCACCTGTAAATGAAAAACAAAACAAAACAAACAAAAAAAATACAGGCCTAACATTCAATATGACCTAACAACATCGGCGTAGATCAATGTTTCCCAACCCTGTTCCTAGAGACACACCAACAGTACATATTTGTGTGACTGAATCAGGTCCATTACGTAGTAGACATGGTTACGCTTATGCTACTGTGATAGTTGGGTTTAGGGTTGGGGTAGGTGTAGACGTTAATAACTGAGATGGTTGGGTTAGGGTTGGGGTACGTGTAGACGCTAATAACTGAGATGGCTGGGTTTAGGGTTGGGGTAAATGTAGGCAATAACTGTGACGTTGGGTTTAAAGTTGGGGTAGGTGTGGAAGTTAATAACTAATGGTTGGCTTTAGGTTTGGGGAAGGTGTTGAAGTAATAAATATGATAGTTGGGTTTAGGGTTGGGGTAGGTGTAGACATTAATAACTGTGATGGTTGGGTTTAGGGATGGGGAAGGTGTAGACGTTAATAACTATGATGGTTGGATTTAGGGTTGGGGTAGGTGTAGATGTTAATAACTGACGGTTGGGTATAGGTTTGGGGAAGGTTTAGACATTAATAACTATGGTGGTTGGATTTACGGTTGGTGTAGATGTTAACTGTGACAGGTGGGTTTAGGGTTGAGGTAGGTGTAGACGTTATTAACTGACAGTTGGATTTAGGTTTGGGGAATGTGTAGATGTTAATAACTGATGATCGGGTTTAGGTTTGTGCAAGGTTTGGACGTTAATAACTATGGTGGTTGGGTTTAGGTTTGGGGATGGTGTAGATGTTAACTGTGACCATTGGGTTTAGGGTTGAGGTAGGTGTAGATGTTAATAACTGTGACTGTTGGATGTAGGATGTAGGTTTGGGGAAGGTGTAGATGTTAATAACTGATGGTTAGGTTTAGGTTTGGGGAAGGTTTAGACATTTATAACTATGATGGTTATGCTTAGGTTGGGGACAGTGTAGACGTTAATAACCTTGACAGGGAAGGTGTAGAAGTTATTAGTTATGATGGTTGGGTTTAGGGTTAGGGTGGGTGTAGACGTTAATAACTGTGACGGTTGGGTTTAGGTTTGAGGAAGGTGTAGACATTAATAACTGTGATGGTTGGGTTTAGGGTTGAGGAAGGTGTAGACATTATTAACTGTGATGGTTGGGTTTAGGGTTGAGGAAGGTGTAGACATTATTAACTGTGATGGTTGGGTTTAGGTTTGAGGAAGGTGTAGACGTTAATAACTGTGATGGTTGGGTTTAGGGTTGAGGAAGGTGTAGACATTATTAACTGTGATGGTTGGGTTTAGGGTTGAGGAAGGTGTAGACATTATTAACTGTGATGGTTGGGTTTAGGTTTGAGGAAGGTGTAGACGTTAATAACTGAGATGGTTGGGTTTAGGGTTGGGGTAAATGTAGGCGTTAACTGTGACGTTGGGTTTAAAGTTGGGGTAGGTGTAGAAGTTAATAACTAATGGTTGGCTTTAGGTTTGAGGAAGGTGTAGACATTAATAACTGATGGTTGGGTTTATGGCTGGGGTAGGTGTAGATGTTAACACCACACAATGCAATGGGTCATTTTATAATTTATATTAATAATTCTCATTTCTAGCAACAACTGCTTGCGCATGCATGTCAGCTATGTATTCGACCTGATCCATCACGTCATTGTGCTATAGACCTGCAGCGAGGACACATTCCCAGGAATAGGGTTGGAAAAAAGTGGCATAGATTATTAGTTGTTAACCTTGAATAAGTTATGTGCAGGCCAGGGTGAAACAACAAACAAATGACTCTGGCTCAGCTAGCTATTGTGATGTGATTTCAACATGTTTATGTTTTATTGTATTTTTAGGGTCTGGTCCAGTCTGGCTGGATGATATGAACTGTATGGGCTCAGAGAGCATATTGTCTGAATGCTGCTTTAAAGGCTGGGGCGTCAATGACTGCACACATCAAGAGGATGCAGGAGTGATTTGTGAGACTGGTAAGACACCTACTGGATCATAAAGAAATCACAATGCTTTTTTGTTAAAAAGTACCTTGTGGTACTGTGTTGTCCAGCTGTATTAAATTCTAATGTTTTGTTATGATTTATTTTGTAGTAATTTGCTATATTTATTTAAGCACTAGCCTATGTCATATTTCCCAATAAATGAAAACAGTACACATGTGCCCTATCCATGGCTCCACTAGCAGGCACTGTTACATGCAAATTTATAAGTATGTTTTTTTTCCCCAATAATGAATCTCCAAAATCCATTATCATTGATATAAATAACATCTTGTGAAATGTAATATTTCATACTATAGAAAGATTCCCTTTTATGCAGTGTGTCTTCTATTTCATCCCACAGAATCGTTCTGATATTTGTTATTAAAATAATTGGCATATTTGCCTGACCACTTATAGCACAGCCAAAATATATTCAACTCAAATACATTTTCACATGTCATTTAGCTTTTTAATTGCAATTAATCATAATCTTGAAAATGTCAGTGAGCGATCATATCAAGTTTTTGAACTTTCATAAATATGCCTAAACTAAATTACCTAAACTAAATGCTTAAAGTCATTTACTGTACATGCTTTCTGAAAACTAAGACTTGAATCAGCGACCTTCTGGCTAACCACTGAGCCACCGTGCCACCCAAGTAGTAGTGGTATTATGGTATTTCGTATCGTATTTGAGCTTTAAATCCAAGGTAGAGAACAGGCGTTCATAAACCTCATCCGCAGTCACTGCTGCACGTTTGGGACAAACTGCTGAGCTGTGTTAGCACGTCATGAAGAAAGCCAGTCCCATCCTTCATTATATAGAGAAACCCTCTGGTCTTGCCTTCTGTAATTCGTTCCCAGCTACTTCAGGTAACTGTGTCTGACATAAATACAAAGAATGCAATTTGCATAAAAAGCATTTAAATTCTCAAGGAATTTTACTACAATTAATAAACTTTTTTTTGCACAAATACATTAAATCAAACTAATGGATTCATGTACTGGTTCCAATCTCTCATCTGACGAATTTCTACATTTGGGAGGTAATGATATAACTTCCTTTCCAGTGCTTAATTTGTAAATTGTGAGGACCCGGAACAGATCGGGGTAACAAATCCGGCATGTTTCCAGAGCAGGGAGAGGTGTCACGGACAAATTTAAGAGGGTTGGGGAGTCGTACAAGAAAGTGAAGAGTGGGGAGTGGGATGTGCGTGTGAGGTGGGGTATCAGTAAAATGATCGGCACAAATTAAATCCTGTTCCTACCTATATTAGTCGACTATACCTGCTCTAAGTGGAGCAGAAGTCCCATGTAGCCTCTTAAAAAGTTTTAAACGGCTCACTGAAAATGTGAAACCCACCAAGTTCCTTCTATTCTTGTTGGCTTCAGATGATCATGCCAATCTCCTCAAAGCTTTTTCTTAACTGTGCCCTGTTCACAGAGCTCCTGGGATAGAAAAAATACAGGCTGTTAAGCATATCGTCTATTTCATGGCAAGACATGGCATTACAATATATCAGTTCCAACTGATGAGACATGCAGTGTATGTCCAAAATATACTCTCAGGCTCTGCATGGCTGACAGCACCTTTCTTGAGCCCTGTCATGAAGGCAGCGCATTTCATCCCAAAAGCTACCACTTTCTGTAGCCATTGCTCTTTCTCACCTTCTGACCATGACAGTCTCAATTATTGAATGTATGGCCTCAGCAACTGTATGGCCTCCAGCTACTCTGGTTTGTCCACCTATTGGATACCTACAATGCTGTCCATCTTCCCTGCTACTGCACACCTGACATACACCAGCTCCTCTTCCAAAACAGTGCTGCCTGTTGAACGATCAGTCATTACTCTCAAGAACCTCGTATGTAACGTAACAAACTAATTCTATAAGTACTTCCAACTTTCAAGCCTTTTTTTCCTCATCCATCCTAGAACATATATAGATTAACCTAGCTTTTTTAAATAAAAACTACTATACTTACTCGCACATTCACATGTAGTCTGTGAAGGGTTGACCTTCCTTTCCAACAGCTTGTGCATTCCGAAAGAGTATCTTCATCTTCTCGAGTTTAGCAGACTTCATGTCCTCTTTACTATTTTGTAGTAAAGCCATCTTCACTTCTTTAATTAAGACACTGCCAGTATGACCGATGGACATTTCACAGTTTTATATAGTTTCAAGTTTGAACTTCCCTGCAGGCTCAGGACGTACCCCAACATCGTGCGGATGTTGGATTTTGTGTTGAAATGAAAATCGGGTTGACATCAAAACCCAACATAAAGGCCAACATCAATGTCCAATGTCTAACCTAAAATCAACCAAATATCAATGTCTAATCATGTTACACCTTGACGTTGTGTGGACATTACCACTATGACATCTATCAGACGTTCGATTTTGGTCACTTTCCAAGACAATGTAAAATCAACCAAATATCAATGTAATCAGATGTCGCTATTGGACGTCTAAATAATAGACGCTGAAAATTTACTGAGTTGGCAGGTGTTAAGCCCTGATTATAACCATTCATATTATGCAAAAATGCACATTGACCTAACAATGCTCAACCACATATTAGAACCCTGTGAATTACATGAATGTTTGTGGGGTCTCTGGACTCCCTTTCTTATACACAACTCTCTACACAGTCTTTTTGTTTACTTTTCAGGTACAAACACAACCAGCATCCATCAGATCTCTCTGGATAACAGTCTGGGATTGTCAGATGACCTTGGTCTTCTGCTTGACAGTGAAGATGGTTGTGATTTCACCATTACTGTACAAGATCTCAGTGAAGAAGCTGAATTTGCTTTTTGTGTGCACCGTGTGATCCTCATGATGTATCCAGAGCTAAACATAACAAATGACTCCAGAAACCTCACAGTTGATGTCAGCCAGACTTGCCAGACTCATGTCTCTGCTTTGATCAGGTAACTCTCTAAAATCGGTTATACACATACAATAATGGCATAAACTGGAAAGTCGAATGTTTCTCTAGTCAAAAATGAAATAAAAGCATTGGTATTTTTGGTATTAGCACCTATGGGAGATATGCACACTGTGGATTTTTTAATGCAGAATTATATAAATGTCTCTATTAATTCAAATGTTACAGAGAAAATGTTTTATTCATGATTGCATCATATTATATTATCAGTGAGAGCAAGAAGATCATGTTTGGAAGTTCTCTCAACGAATCATATAAATGTAGATGATTTAGCAGTCTAAATAAGTGTGAATTGATACAGACAAAATAACTAATAATTTACAAAGGATGTATTTTTATTTACTCAGTGCAACACATGGCTATTGTGTTGCACCGCCACCTCTGCAACACCAGAGGGAACTCTCCTCTGAGTATTTACTGTCACATTCAGATTCTGTTTGCCAAGGGCGTAGGTTTGCACTTGACATTGGTGGGGACGGGTGAATCAAACAACACCCCCGTGCTATAATAATATGCTATTATTTATTTATCTGCTATTAAAATCTATTACTAATTAATCCTCTCTCACTGCAAAAAGGTTCAGTTTTTCCAGAAAAAAAACACCCCTTTCAATAAGCTGGCTGCAGGCCTGATAGAGTAATGTTAAAACAATGTTTATTAACTGATAAAGAGACTTTAATAATGACTTCCGTTTATTTTAGCCTTAGTGCAAATGAAACATGTCTCATATATCAGTATTACACCTTTACACAGGCTGCATTTTTTCTGACAAATTATTTCAACTGAAATTGGACATGCTACTCTGAGAGATTAGGAGAACTGACGGGGATCATATACTGTGCATTAGCTGTTTATTCTGCAGTTACTTTTCAAGGCCATATTATTCACAGACTATATCAGTCTGCTATAATGATGTGCGTTAAAGCCGAGGAAAACACGAGCATTAACGGCATTATCATGATGGACTCATTCAGTAGCGAACTTGCGTTTATGTGGCTTAAACTTTAGTTGAAAAAAAGCACCTTATGTCCACCTTTTTTGCTGCCGCCATCCTCGCTTGTGTGTCACCCAACGCACCTTATTCTTGCAAGGGAAAAAAAACAACCCATTGCATTTGGCGCTGCTTGTATCTGAAGGCAGCCACAGCCTCTCATTTGATAGCAGGGAAAGGCACAGCCAATCAAAATGTCCATATGCGTTTTGGGGGCGGGAGAACTCGAGGAGAGTATGTGATTTATGGATTTAACCTGCGTGTCTAGGTTAAAGTTGACCGCGTGATTTATTTCAAAGTGGATTAAATTATTGGTGGGCACATTTCTATAGTCGGTGGATATTGGTGGGGACGATGGTCCACCCTAAATCTACGCCCCTGCCGTTTGCCATAAACCTGCACGGCACTACACCTTCACCATCAGAAAGTTCCATTCAGAATAGATCATCCATATGGCTTAATCATTTCCAATGGTTTACCCTATAGACTAACAGCTTCAGAGGGATTAGGCATATTAATGAGCCCTTCCAGATGTTGGTATTTTGTCTATTTGTGAAATTTAGATATTTTCTGTTTTTCTAATCCACCTTCTGACAAAGTTTGGAACTTTATTTATTTGTAATAAACTCTGAAGAAGCAAGTAGTGTCTCACTGTTGGGTTCATGAACCTCCTGTGGCTCAGTGGAGGAATATTAGCCGCGTTTCCACTATCGCGCCTAAAGCGAGCGAGCCAGGGCGAGCCAAGGCCAGTCGCGTTTCCACTATCACTTCTGGGGCATAATCGGGCCAAAGCGGGGCTTCCTTGGGGCCAGCGTCCGGCCTTTTTCGGCCTGCCGAATACCTTGGGCCAAGGAAGGCCAACTGGGGCTTCGGGGCGGGGTTACGTACAAAGGCGGAGTTTTCCTGTCAGGTAAAGAGGAGACAAGATGCTTTCTTCCCTTACATTTGTTTTGCTATCGCGCTTGATCAACTCACTAAGAAAAATCTGTGTTCGAAGTAAATGCCGCCGAACTCGAATGTCCTTATCCAGGGATCGCTGTCTGGCCTTACACCAACAGACCACAAACAGTAAAAAAGCAATCGCTTCGGTGTTCTCCATCTTCCAGCTCTCGTAGTGATGCCAGGTTGTGTTTGTGGTTATAATTTGAGTTTTTTGTTCCCGCTGAAGTGGGCGGGTTGTGTGACGGGTTGTGTGACGTTTGATTCGGGGGACGTTCTGGGGGCGGTGTTTGCGTGACGCGCTGCGAGCAACTAGCCCGACAGTGGAAACGCGACATGATTTCGGCCTCATTTCTCAACCTCCCAGGCTATTGGCCCGGCCTGGCCCGATTAAAGCCCTGGCTCGCACTAGCCCGATAGTGGAAATGCGGCTAATGACTATCACTGGAGACTTGGGTTCTAATCTTGGCTCTGGCACACAGATGATGAGGATAGTACAATAAGGTATTTATTGTAGCAAACAGGTAATCCTACGACTAAGCAGGGAAACATACATAACACTGAAACATACATAACACTGAATTGAAAAAGGAACAGAGGTAACTGAAGAAATTAAATAGGGAAGAAAATTATTAACAAAACTGAGACAAGCGTGGAACTAATTGATTAACAAATTAAATAATTATGGTAGTAAACAGAACAAACTCAACCGGCCAGACATGTGACATGATGAGGTTGAAGCATCTTTAAAGAAGTTTTGTGTGTTGCATTATAACACTGATTGTCAGATTGAAGTCATGACACATTAGGCAGAAGCTAATCATATCTCTTTTACCTCAGGTATTTGTACACCCGTCAGATTGATGTCTCCACGACATCAGCTCAGTGTCTCCATCAGCTGGCGTTCATCTTCGGAGTGAATAAGCTCATGGAGGATGTTGGCAGGGTCTTCACTGCACTCATTCCTGAAGACAACACCTTCCAGACTCAGGTGTCAATGTACGAGTATGGCATGCGCACAGGTGACCTTGTCCTCCAGGAGAACGTTCTTCAGTATCTTTCCTGGAACTGTGAGTTCCTCATAAGTTCTCCAGTGTGGAGCACCATCTCCTTTGACATGATGGATGCTCTGCTGCAGCGCTCAGACCTGATTGTGAAGGACGAAGCTTTACTTCTTGAAGCTTTGGAGAGATGGATCCAAGACAAAGGTGACAAGATTAGTTCAGATAAACAGGTCAGCCTCCTGAATCACATCCGCTTCCTCTTAATCCCAGTAGATAAACTCTATGACATGCAATTTTCCTCAAGTCCTCTCTATAAGAATAATGAGAAACTGTATCTAACTGGACTGCTCAGAGGTTTTGAGTTCAATGCTCTTCCCTTCTCTAAGATCAGAGATCAAATGGATAACACAAGTGGTGAGTATCTACCCAGAATCTACACTGGAGATGAGTGGAGTGTATTTATTAATGACACAACTGTCAGTAACCCGTATTATAATTATAATTACTATGGCCAAAGCAACAGAATCCAGACCTTTTCCACTTCTGCTCACCCTAGTGCTCTTTACAAAGATCAGAAGGTCCAGTGGCAAGCCCAAGTTTTTCTTACTGTCCAGGAATGCTATAACTATGGTGTTTCATGTAATACTTTGCCTGTTGCAAGATTCCGTGCAACTGGCAACCAGTACAGTTACTCTAGCTCCATTAGCTACAGCAACTGGGTGGTTCTTACCTGTAAAAATCAAAACAATGTCTTCCATGTGCAAGAATTCAAAAACGACATGGCATTAATTCCAACTAACGACAGTATGAGCCTGCCAAACCCCTGTCCAGATAACTACTGCTTCAGATTTGTCGTGCGTCCACAGTACATCTGACTACTGTCAATTTCACATAATTTTCTTCTGGTGTTTTAATTAATTTCTTTTTTCTTTTTCTTTTTTCAAATTAAAATCATGATTAATCTTCATTCATACTGTGCAGTGTAAGATAATGATCAATATACTGATATGGGAAGGGTTAATATGTAATCATTTTGATGATGTCATGTAATTATTCAATATTTAGCCATACATAATGTTTGATTGTTTAAAGATGCACGTAAAATATTAATGATGATAATAAAAATATGTGGTATATCCTGCTGTTCTGTTGTCTATTAAATGTTAGATCTGATGCAACTCTGTCACCTTTATCCCTAAGCATATTTGTACATTAAAAGCAATCAAGCCCATCCATAAAACCAACATGCTACAGCGTGGTATGACATCGTTTCTTTTTGCGCTTACCAGCTGACTGCTTACCTCTGTGGGGATGGCTGTTAAAAGTTTGCCCTGTGTCTAGTTGCATACGTCGGCAGACTTGAGACGCAGAGAGGAGTTGACCGTGACAATGGGGTTCAAGTCCGGTGAAGAACGGTTCCAGAAAGCAGGTAAAACAAAAGGCAAAAATTTAAATAAACAATTAAATAACAGGGGGAGAATGTGGTCAAATCTGAAAACGTGGTAAAAAGATAGGTTGGCCAGTCAGTCGACAGCGGTCTCTGGTGGATTTACACGAGAACAGCAGGGCGTGAATGGCACCCGTGAGAGAAATTTGAGATCTCATAAAGTGTCCACAGCGGCCTCTGCCGAATTTGTGAAAACAAAAACTGCAAAATAAACAAACCTCCAGGGACGTATTTCGCAATTTCCAGAAATGTATATAGGGGTACATATCAATAATGAGGTTAAATAAAGTTGTTTAAAAAAAAGAGGCCAAGAATTGTGTTGTTTCAGCTCAAATAAGTAGAAACAAATGATAAATGTCATTTTTTTTGAGTGTACAACAATAACTTGAATATTATCTGTAGGTTTGTGTTAACATAACAAAGGAAAGTCCCTGTGAACATCTTCTCTTTGATCATAAAACAACCCAACAACTGTTTTAAACAAGTCTTCAAGTCTGGACTGGTTTACTCTGACATGATCCCATGTGTTTTATCAGTCTTGTGACTAAGCAAGTAGATTTCCAGCATTTAAAAACAATGTAATAGTGTAGGATCTAGATAATGCTGCTGTACACAATGACAAATTTCAGTGGAAATATGAATGCATGCTTTGATTAAATAGAGCTTTTGTTAACAGTTTAAAAACAAAAGTGTTGCCATTATAATGACTCATAATGCTCATGTTGATGAGGTTGGTCTGAGAAATAGATTTAGTAACTGATTATTGTGTTACATCTTGTAATGTGTCTCGCCAGGCTCTTAAAACACTGTGAGATGTCTCATATCAAAGACATGATAAAACCACACTCACGTTGCTGTTGCACAACTCTGGTCTTTCCCTGGTGAGGGCACTTTTTGTGGTCTGGAGAAGACATTAATTGATTTATTTGTAGAATGAAATAACATGCCAACAGCTATACACCACCGGTTCTTAATGTGCACCAGGCAAAGACTTTTTTTGGTAACACTTTAGTTTAAGTAATGATTCACACTATTAACCACTGGCTTATATCCTGCCTGTTGTTGAGATACTGTTTATTAGCACTGAAAATGTAGGATCTTATTTTCAACCCAGGCTCATTCTGATTACGTAACCCTATATTCATTTATGGCAAGTGGCAATAACGTCCTAGTAACGTCTATTTTTTTTGCAGTTTTTGTAGGTCCACCAGAGGCTACTGTGTACGCTATTTCAGATCTCAAATTTCTCTCGCGAGTGCCTTTCACGCCTCTTCTCCTGTCTTTTCTGGCTGCGTCGACTGACTGACTGTCCAATCGTCTGACCCATCCTTCTCCTTACCTAAACCCAACCAATTGTGCTTTAAAAAAACACTGATTGACCAGCGTCTATCCACTTCCCTAAACTCAACCGACCGTGTTTTCAAAAGCATCCCAAAAAAAGAAAATACCTCGCGGCTGCCTGATTTTTACCACGTTTTAAGATCTTTACCACATTCTCACCCTGTTATTTACTTGTTTATTTAATTTTTTTGGTTTTTGTTTTTGTCTTACCTGCATTCTGGAACCGTTCTTCGCCAGACTTGAACCTCATCGTCACGATCATCTCTGCTTTGCATCTCAAATTCTCCGACATAAGCAGCAAGCTATTGGACAAACTGGTAACAGCAGGAAAGCCGTCCACACGGAGGTAAGTGGTCAGCTGGAAAGTGCAAAATAGAACAGCATCATATCAGCTCGTAGTGTTCGTTTTTAAAGACTAAATGCAGCCATACGTTCCGACATAATTCGCAATCTCAAGAAATGTATACAGGGCTATGTTTTCAGAATGAACCTTTGTAGCTTTATACATCCATAATCCTACCTAAACCTTTACTACTAACTTAATAACTATTCATAAGAAGCAAATAAGTACAAGTCTTAGTTTCAAGTTTGTTAATGGTTTGTTAGGGCGTACTTACTTTAGGTACAGTTGCCTTGAACCATGCCAAAGCACAACTGTCCTCCCTCCCCTCTTCCCCTCGGCCTGCACTCATATTGCATTTTTTCCTACCAGACCTGAGCATGCTTACATCATCGATGAGGCGACTGTTCAGTTTAACAGGAAGAGAAGCGCTCTCGCTTAGCACAGAGGACATTGCATTGTTTATATCATTTTGTATTATTTTTAGTCGTTTGGTATGCAGTGACACGCAGTCAAACACTTTGCCGAACAGATCCACCATTTTTGACGCTCATAAATGATCATAAACGTCCTCGTGCTGAAGGTATCAGGAGGTTTGCTGAAGGTACAGCGAGGGGTTTATGTCTTTAATAAACCATGACAGTTTGCGTTCATTGAAAATTAAGAATGATTAATAAATCCTTATGAAACAGTCCCCTAAAAGTGACGTCGCATCTTCGGTTTCAGGCTCAGGCGTGCTTTGCACTCACACTACAAGCGTACATAAAAATAGTGTGACTTTTTACCATCTAAAAGTTATTTGAAGTGCATTATTAAAAAGTGCATGCTTGTTAACAGTATAGTACCATGAGTAAACACAACATAATTTGTTTCTGCACATCATGAATTATGTAGCCAGAGTTTTGTATGGCTGCATTTTGTCTCGCTACGGGAATGACATCGTTCCTTTTTGTGCTTAGCAGCTGACTGCTTACCTACATATGGACAGCTTTCCCACTGTTACCAGTTGGCTCAACACATACATTGGCAGACTTAAGATGCAAAGCGAAGATGACTGCGACGACAGAGTTCGAGTCTGGCGAAGAATGGTTCCAGATAGCAGGTAAAACAAAATAAGAGGCCAAAAAAATGAAACTAAAAAACTAACAAGTAAATAACAGGGTGTGGTAAAAATCAGGGGGCGTTGGATTTAGGGAAAGGGGTCGGCGGGTCAATAGGTGCTTTTCAAAATACTATTGTTTGGGTTTAGGGAAGGGAGACGGTGGGGGGGATCGGTCGATTGGTCAGTCAGTCAGTTAACAACGGCCTCTGGTGGATTTACATGAGAAGAGCAGGTGTGAATGGCACTCGCGAGAGATATTTGAGATCTCAAATAGCATACACAGCGGCCTCTGGCGGATTCGCAAAAACAAAAACTGCAAAAAAAACACATAGATCCTGGGACATGTTTTGCTCTCTCCAGAAATGTATATAGGGGTACATAATCACAATGAGCCTGGGTTGAATAAACATGAACAATTTTATTTCCATTAAATAATATTAACAATTCATCTTTATTTCTATAGCGCTTTTACAATGTAGATTGTGTCAAAAGCACAAGCACAACATAAGTTTCACTGCTGAAAGTCCAAACACTAAAGAGCAAATCCATCGTTGCTCAGCTCCACAAGTCCCAAAACCAAGCAAGCCAGTGGTGACAGTGACGAGGAACAAACTTCACCAATTGACAAAAGTGAAGAAAAAGAAAAACCTTGAGAGAAACCAGGCTCAGTTGGCCATGACTATTTCTCCTCTGGCCAAACTTCTTGTGCAGAGCTGAAGTCTAGGCACTGGAGGCTGGAGAACGCTCAACGTCCATCATGGAGAAGCTGCAGGTGTGGGTAGGTCACCGGTCAATACGACCCACAGGATCAATACGGGGACTCATCTGTCACTGGGGTCTTTTAGGAATCAGTCTCATGCTCTCCACTCCTCCATGAATGACAAGTATGAGTACATATTGTCATAATTTTATTATTACAAATACACTAATTTCATGTGTTGTAAGGGGCGTAGCAACCGGGGGGACGGATCCTTTCACTTTTAGAGAGAGACCATTTAGAAACAGGTGATTAAAAGTTATATGAACATAAGATCTCATACAGCTGTCCCCCCCACTTTTAAAATGTCCGCTACGCCCCTGATTGTCACATAAACTAATACAACTTTATTGTAAAGTGTTACTTTGAGTATGTTTCAGATTTTATTCTTATCCCAGATACATAATTTCTATCATTAAAAAGTTCACCTCAAGCTAAATTATTAGTCCTCCAAAGTGAAAAGTATTTGTGAATTCTGAATTATATTAAAAAGGGTTTCTTTCCCCAGTCTTTTGCCTTGGGGTACTAGTTGAAAGGTTATTTGTTCGTGATTGTGTAATCAAGCAGTAAATGTGAAAGTTCTGTGATTTGAAATGGAATTTTTTTACTCATAGTTGTCTGAGACAAGATGGAATGCAGACTTACAAAATTGATTTTAGATTGAGATATACTGTAAGTACCACCCCTGTAAGATATGCCTTGCATAGTTTTGCCTGTAAACATACCGGAAAACAAGACAACAAATGTGTTGTACAGCGCAAATCTACTAGACATACAACCCCAAATTAGAAAAAGTTGAGACAGTAAAGAAACACACACACACACACACGCACACACACACACACACACACACACACACGCACACACACACACACACACACACAAGTGATTTCTAAATGTACTTTGACTTTCATTGCAGACAAAATGAACACAAAATAATTCATGTTTTGTCTGGTCAACTTCATTTCATTTGTAAATACACATCCTTTCCTGTCATTCAGACCTGCAAGACATCCAAAAAAAAAAAAAAAAAGATGGGACAGAAGTAATTTAGGCCTAGTAAACAGGTAAATCGGTTTAATATTGATGTGATTTGAAACAGGTGATGTCAACAGGTGGTTGTAATTATGATTTGGTACAGAAGCAGCATCCGAGAAAGGTCTAGTCCTTTAGAGGCAAACATGGGCTGTGGATTGTTTCCAACAAATACATGAGAAAATAATTGAAATGTTTGAAAACAATGTTCCTTAAAGAAAGATAGGAAGACATTTGGATATTTCACCTTCAACAGTGCATAACAAATTAAAAGATTCAAGGAATCTGGAATTTCAGTGTGTAAAGGACAAGGGCGCAAGCCTGAGCTGAACAGATAGTCTACAGAACAAACCATCGTTATACAATAACTTGCCTAATTACTATAACCTGCCCAGTTAACCTAATTAACCTAGTTAAGCCTTTAAATGTCACTTTAAGCTATATAGTATCTTGAAAAATATCTAGTTAAATATTATTTACTGTCATCATGGCAAAGATAAAATAAATCAGTGATTAGAAATTAGTTATTAAATCTATTATGTTTAGAAATGTGCTGAATACATCTTTTCTCTGTTAAACAGAAATTAGGGAAAAAATGAACAGGGGGGGCAATAATTCAGGGGGGCTAATAATTCTGACTTCAACTGTATGTATATTATAAGTATTCAATCTGGCACACAGTATGTGTATATATTGCTAGCAATTATTCACTTTTTTGCATTTATCTTCTTTTAATTGGCCGAATAGATGATTATGTAGACATAACATTGATCATCGTCTGCAGAGGAGGTCTTTCAGCACATTATGAAATACATGTGTTACCAGGCATGCAGGAACAGGCAATAAAGAACATACTCAGAAAGTCATTAAAACTAAACAAGACCTGCTAACACTTTAGTTTATGTCTCAGTTCATGCTATTAACTACTGGCTTATTGTCTGTCTATTATTAAGATATTAAGTGTTCATTAGTAGTTATAAAGTATGAACATATTCTGCATGCATAATCTTTCTACCTTACTAATTATTGATAAACAGTTATTTAGTAGTTTAAACTAGTAATAGTAGTGTTAGTTAATGGTTTGTTAATACCATGAATTGTGTCCTAAACTGAAGTGTTCAACACAGACTCTTTGTGAAAACGTACCCCCATATACATTTCTGTAGAGTGCGAATTACGTAGCCAGAGCTACGTATGGCTGCATTTCATCTTTAAAAGGAACGCCGCGGGGGTGGCACTGCAGACGACTTCTGTTTCATGTTTTATTCAAAATAAAATGAACGTAAATAACAGGGTAAGAATATGGTAAGATCTGAAAATGTGGTAAAAATCAGGTGGCCGTGAGGGCTTTTCTTTTTCTGGATTGCTTTTGAAAGCACTGTCGGTTGGGATTAGGGAAGGCAGTGTGCGCGTTAATCTGTGCTTTCGAAAACACTATCGGTTGGGTTTTTGGAACGGGGTGGGTTGGGGGATTCGGTCGGTCAGTCAATCAATCGAAAGCGGCCTCTGGTGGATTTACACAAGAAGAGCAGGCACGAATGGCACTTGCGAGAGAAATTTGAGATCTCAAAAAGCATACACAGCAGCCTCTGGTGGATTCACGAAAACAAAAACTGCAAAAAAAGTACCTCATGTGACGTATTTCGTGCTGTCCAGAAATGTATGCAGGGGTACGTATTAACAATGAGCCTGGGTTGAAAGTGTTACCTAAAACCGAGTGAATGAGTGAGGCTTTTAAAGTTTGAATGCAAAGCAATCCAGGCAATAGTCCAAGAAATGTGCTCCAGATGTAATGGGGTGATGCAATACATTATGGGATGTGTAGTCCATGTGAATGCTTTGGAGTGCTTTCTAGTAGAGACTCCTGCTATTAACCGTAACAACATCATACCGAGGCAAGAAAATTAAATAAGGTGCTTTGGCAATTTGGTTTTAATACATTTTGGTTTTAATATTTGGGCCTAAAGAAAATATTTTGACGTTCACAAGATGCAAAATAGGCCCATTCTAAAAACAAAGCCCATATAATAGGCCCATTCTGAAAACTTTATACATTTCTGGAGATTGCAAATTATGTAGCCAGAAGTATGTATGGCTGCAATTCGTCTTTAAAACAAACACTATGGGGCAGTATGACGCCGTTCCTTTTCACGCTTACCAGCTGACTGCTTACCTCCATATTACCTCCTTTCCCACTGTTACCAGTTTGTCCAGTGGCTCGCCGCAAATGTAGGTGGACTTGAGATGCAGAGAGGAGTTGACCACGATGACAGGGTTCAAGTTCGGTGAAGAACAGTTTCAGAAAGAAGGTAAGACAAAAACAAAAGAATAAAATAAACAAGTAAATAACAGGGTGAGATTTGTTCTGGATTGCTTTTGGAAACACTATCGGTTGGGTTTAGGAGAGGGGGTGGGTAGGGAGATCGGTTGGTTGGTTAGTCAGTCGACAGCGGCCTCTGGTGGATTTACTCAAGAAGAGCAGGCGCAAATGGCACTCACAAGAGAAATTTGAGATCTCAAAAAGCATACACAACGGCCTCTAGTGGATTCATAAAAATTACCTCCTGGCGCCCTCCAGAAATGTATATAGGGGAAAAGTTTTCAGAATGAGCCTGGGTTGACAAAATGTGCTGCAATAAAATGACCACTTACAAGTCAAAATATATAGAAACTCAATGTATGTAGGTTTATTTAATATAGATTTTTCAATTCATGTTACATTAAGGGTTAATCGCCAATAATGAACACATCACTCAGTATCACCTCTCTCAGGGCTCATGTATGAATATTTTTTTTTTTTCTCTAATATTGTCTATCATTCAAATTCAAAGGAATATTTTTATAATAGAAAATAAAGTGAGGATTCGTTTAGCTTAAATAGCTGGAAACTAATAGACTGTTGGAAACTTTGACTTGCATTATTAGTATATATATTTCTCAACAATGTCTTCAGAATGTCTTAATTTGAGTTCAACAGAAAAAGTAAGAAAATGAATAAATAAATAGTGTGTCTGGAACTTTTCCCCTTAACTAAAGACTTACCAAAACACAGTCTGCTTCATATAACACTCAGTATATGTGTCCTTAATTCATTTTAAACAGTTTCTCTAAACTTGGACAGTTCTAGTAATGGAGCAATATGAACAAGAATTCCTGGAATGGTTTGATCCCGGAACTCCAGCAGGTGGGAAACCCTGATCTGTCCCGTAACGATGACGAAATCTCTGTTATTCTCCTCAGGCACTGCGTGCCGTGAGGATTTCTGCTCGCTTCATTTTGCGTGTGTCATTTCCCTTCCATGCGTTTAATTGCCACGTCCAGCTCCACACCCCTCATTTCTTTCAAGCCCACTCCTTTCTCAGTGGTCTGAGGCAAGAAACAATGAAATCTTCTGTAAAAGCAGATTCTTCAGCAGAGGCCACTGTTTATTCTGCCATTTCACTGTTTATTCACTCACACACGTAAATCTTACGTCAGACTGGGAGCAGAAGTTTTTTCGGCATTCCTTTTAAAAGAAACACCCACTCTTGTCTAGATTACCGCCACTTCCCACATTTCAGAAAACTATGGCAAATACATTGTAACTCAAATAGCATGTGGTATACTGTAACCCAAAACCATAACTATATTACATCTTCAGACATCAATTGTCTAAGGAAAAGTTCAGTCAAACCTTCAAAGTCAAAGAGCGTCAGATGTTTGTTGTCCAAAAATCTCAATTCCAGTATATTTAATCGCGTTTTCTGAAGTGAGATGATCACAAAATGCGAATGATTATTCGATCTCAAATCAAAATACACTGTAAAAAATGCAGGGTTCCACACAACTGCTTCATGTTGTCCCAACACAAATCTATTAAGTTGCATTATAAATGGATTGAAACAATTAAGTTGTCCCCCCAAAAAACAATAAGACCATTTAGAAACAGGTGATTAATAATTTTATGAACGTATGATCTCATACAGCCGTCCCCCCAGTTTTAAAATGTCCGCTACGCCCCTGTACAGAAGTGTTTTAGACTGGAGGAAAAATACTGATTTTTTTCCCCCAGAAAACCTCTTAAAAATAAAGTCAAGCACATTCAAACACCAGTATTGATGTATGTTCTCTTTCTAAATCTTTCCAGGTAGTTGATTTTTTTTCTTCACAAACTTTCAACGATTTTAAAGGGACAGTTTACCCAAAAATGAAAATTCTGTCATTAATGAAGATTTACTCACCCTTCACTTGTTCAAAACCTGTTTGACTTTGAACACAATAGAAGTTTAATTGAAAAATGCTGGTAGCTGGCACCCATTGGCTTTGACAGTATTTTGTTTTATCATAAAAGTCAATGAGTAGTCTTCAAAATGCATTCTTTTGTGTTAAACAGAAGAAAGAACCTCATAAAGGTTTATAATGGCAATGAAATCAAAATATACTCTTCGTATTCTTATATACATATAGTAGAACTTTTTATAAGCAATGTATCTGTGCACTTCATTATTTTGTAAAAAAAAAAAAAATATTAGCCCTCAGAATCACATATAAAGACCTTTCTTTTGCCTCGAGATGACTTTTCTTCACTTCTGGTCACATGGAATGCCTTTAGGGTAGGGCTATTAGGGTGCGTCTTATTTCTGCTGTGCCTTCATCAACCCAAGCTTATTCAGATTATGTTCCCCCATATGCAATTCTGGAGAGAGCAAAATACATCCCAAGAGCAACACAGGCTCATTGTGAAAACGTAGCCCTGCGGATGTTTCTGGAGACAGCGAATTACGTAGGCGGAGGTACGTATGGCTGCATTTCTTTTTTTTTAAACGAACACTACTGGGCGGTGTGACGCTGTTCCTTTTCACGCTTACCAGCTGATCGTTTACCTCCGTATGGACGGCATTCCGGCTGCAACCAGTTTGTCCCGTTAGCGCGCCACGTACGTCGGCGGATTTGACTTGCAGAGAGGAGTTGACCACAAAGACAGTGGTTCGAGTCCGGTGAAGAGCGGTTCCAGGAACCAGGTAAGACAAAAACAGAATCCAAAATCTAAAACAAACAAGTGAATAGCAGGGTGAGAATGTGGTAAAATCTGAGAACGTGGTAAAAAAAAAAAAAAAATCAGACGAGGGCTTTTATTTTTTTGGATTGCTTTTGAAACATGTTGGTTGGGTTTAGGGAAGTGGGTGGTTGGGTCAATCAATAAAATTGGTTGGGTTTAGGGAAGGGGGAGGGTGGGTCAGCCGATCGTTCGCTCAGTCAGTCAGAAAGTCTGTCAAAAAGTGAGTCGACAGCGGCCTCTGGTGGGTTTACGAGAAAACAGCAGGCGCGAATGGCACTTGCGAGGGAAATTTGAGATCTCAAAAAGTGTACATGGCGACCTCTGGTGGATTCGTGAAAGCAAAAACTGCAGAAAAATGTGCCGCCGGATGTATTTCGCGGTCTCCAGAATTGTCCGTGGAGGTACGTTTTCAGAATGAGCCTGGGTTGTCCACGAGCTATGTTTTTTACAGTTTTTGTTTTCGCAAATCCACTAGAGGCCGCTGTTGACTGACTGACTGACCTATCGACTGACACACCCTCCTTATTCCATAAACCCAATCAATAAGGACTCACCAGCCAACCCCTTCTCTAAACCCATCCGCAGTGTTTTCAAAAGCAATCCAGAAAAAGAAAAGCCCTCACAGCCATTTTCAGATTTTCAAGTTTTCAGAAGTTACCACATACTCACCCTGTTATTTACTTATTTTATTTTTTGGCTTTTGTTTTTTACTTACCTGCTTTCTGGAACTCGAACCCCGTCATCCCGTTCAACGCTCTGCGTTTCAAGTCCGTCGACGTACATTTTAACAAGCCCATCGGTTCCCAAATGAGGAAATCATGCACCGCCCTGCTTTTTTTTCTCATTTTAGGACTGTTTCAAGCCGATGTACATCATGATAGAGGAAACAATCTTAACGTCCATTTCATGGTGACTTTAAAACAACTTAAGTGAGAGTAAACGTTGAGGTAACATACGTTTTGGGTATATCCTTTAAGGATCTGTGGGACCTAAAGAAATATTACAGAAAGTGAATGGATTGAGCCAGACAGTGACATAAAGCATGTTGATTATGACGCATCCAGTGAACCTGCTCGTGTTCAACAGGTTACTCATTCCCATCCCAATGACTGTACAGCGCTTTCACTGATTTCCTTTCCTGTGACTCATGACGAAACTCTCCCTTACAGGTTTATCTACACATCACCATTTGATTAAGCATGTCACCAGTCAAGCCTTTTGCAGCCGATGTGGGAAGCAAACCAGATGTGGGCAGCTTGAAAGGAAGGAGAAGTGGTCAGCTTGAAGCCATTATGCCTTACACCCCCACATGCCACGGTCTATAGGCATTAACCCTGAAACCTTTGGGAAAGATTGCCCTTAGAAGTCTCCGCACGGTGGTTTACGTAGGTTTACTTCAAATGAGCCATGGAGATTATCATTGGTGGTATTTTGAAAAACCGACTGCACTATCACTATTACCAATGCTGTTTTTTTTTAGACTAAGGGGTCTGAATAAATTCTAAGCCTTTAATGTATTCTACATTTGTGAAACGGTGATGTATGATGGAGGGCAAGTCAGTTAAAAAAATTAAATCTTGGACCAGATTTGGAGAATAGATTTGAAAGGTTTATAGTGGGCAACATGTAGTAGCTCCTGCATGATAACATCCTGTAAACAAACCACAACACAACTAGCGGAGGCGAATTTGGTTTGTCAAAATGTCACTCACATTTTAGGGGAAAATCTGTTTCATAGTCTTGGATAAGACTAGAGATCATACAGTAGATGTCATGAAGTTTACTGCAGTAAAGTCTTGTTTACACTCAGGGTGCTTTCAGACCTGCCTTAGTTAGTTCGGTTGAATCACACTAGAGTTCGTTTTCCCTCTTGGTGCGGTTTTTTTGGGCAGGTGTGAATGTAGCAATCGCACTCGAGTGCGCACCAAAAGCGGACTAAAAAAGCGTACCGAGACCTACTTGAAGAGGTAGTCTTGGTACGCTTTCAAACGAACCCTGGAGCGGTTTGTTTGTTGTGAGAATATGATCTAAACTAAAACTTGTATTTTTTAAATATATTTATTATCTGTTTTTTGTCCTGCCTCTGAAATCCTGTTGCACTGTAGAAGCTCTGTCACCAAAACAAATTCCTCGTATGTGTGAACATACCTGGCAATAAAGCTCTTTCTCATACTGATTCTGATTCTGAACAGACCCGACCGCAAAAAGTACTGCGCCTTTTGGACTAATCCAGCTGCCGTAGTCCGATGCGTTGTCCCATTTTATGGGGTTTGGAGGGAAAAGACTTGTTGACAGCGCTTTTAAACAGAGAGAGAGAGAGAAAAAAACATTACCTGATGGATTGTTGGTAGTATTTCCGGAAGATGACCATGTTGCAGTTTAGCTAAATTAATTCACGCCTCCTCCTAACGCCTTCGCTGATTGCAATGCATTAAAACATTGTTTTTCAGCCGCAGCTTCATTGTCGATATGTATAGTTTGTCTATAGTGAAATAAACTATATGGGATACAATCAGCCAGTGCGGCGACATTTTGTGTCTGACGGTTTGTTTTCTTGCAGGAGTTCCATTGGCATTTTCCCTCATGTTAATTCTGACCAATCGAAAAAGCAGTTTAGGAAATACGTTCAACAACATCTGGCCAATGAGTGATGTGGATTTTGTCACATGACTGCATTTTGGTTCTTTTCAACTGGTTTGGACCAAAGCAATCAGTGTGGTGTGAAAAGGACCCAAAACGGCAGAGAAATGCTACAATGTATCATTTGTTGCCCTTGGTCCGGACCAAAGAAACCGAACCAAAGGTGTGAACGCACCCTCAGAATGATAGCTAAGAATATAGTTTGATTACTGTGTTAAAGGGATAGTTCACCTGAAAAATTAAAATTCTGTCATCATTTACTCACCCTTCACTTGTTCCAATCCTGTTTGACTTTCTTTCTTCTGTTGAACACAAAATAAGATATTTTAAGGAAAGATGGAAACCTTTAACCATTGACTTCCATATTATTTTTTACTTACATTTTTTTACTATAGAAGTCAATGCTTACACTGCAAAAAAAATTCTTGCTTTAATTATTTGTCTAGTTTCTAGTCCAAATATGTAAAAATTCTTAAATCAAGACGAATTTTATAGACAAGCATAACATTGTTTTCAGAAATAATAAGCCAAAATTAAGTGAGTTTTTCCTTAAAACAAGCAAAATAATCTGCCAATGGGGTGAGCAGAATAATCTTGTTTTTCCTTTTGACATAAGATTATTCTGCTTACCCCATTAGCAGATTATCTTGCTTGTTTTAAGAAAAAAACTCACTTAATTTTGGCATATTATTTCTGAAAACAAGACAATATGTTTTGCTTGTCTATAAAATTCTTCTTGATTTACGGATTTTTAGATATTTGGACTAGAAACAAGACAAAAAAAATTAAGTAAAGAAGAAAGTAAGAAAAGCATTATTTACAGTGTACAGCGTTTCAACTTTCTTCAAAATATCTTCTTTTGTGTCAACAGAATAAAGGTTTGGAACCACTTGAGTGTAAGTAAATAGTGAGTACATTCGTTTCCATTCCATACATTTCATTTTCGGGGTAAACTATCTCTTTATTTACACCATAAGCAAGATGACTATAAAGATAACCATGAAGACATTGTTTTACAAATTGCACAGCTACAGCTATAAAGATGCAGACAAACAATATTTTTGTAAATTTTGTAAATTTGTAAAAACAAATGGTTAACTTAATTGATTTGTGTTGGGAATTAATTAATTAATTGACATGTAAGAACCCAGCATTTATGCAGTTGTTACGTAATGTATGTTGCCAACATTTGGTTTTTTTTTCAACATTTTTTTTAACGTTTGTATCCCTGTTATTCTATTTGTCACGGTTATAATATTGCTCACCTTATCAGTCAACGAACCTTCCTATCTTTTGAAATCAGCTTGTCAGCGAATGCAGAAGTGCAGTTAGCCACTGTAATTACAACAGCAGTATATTTATGACAGTGAATCAACGATGGTTTGTCGAAATCTGCTGACTAACAGTCCCACCTACAGGCTGGAACAGGTAGACCTCATGTTCAGAGGCAGACTAAACAGAGAATATTCACATTTACCATCATTTTCTGCTTTAAAGGGACACTTTACCCAAAACCTGAACATTCTTTTATCATTTACTCATCCTTGTCACAAACCTGTTTGGGTTTCTTTTTTCTTTTAACACAAAAGAAGGTATTTTTTTCTAGAAAGTTGCATGGGGAAAAAACAGCCATTGACTTCAACAGCATTTAATTTTTCCACTATGAATGTCAATGGTTACAGGTTTTCAGCTTTCTTCAAAATATATATCTGGCAGCTAGCTTTCTCCACCTGTCACATGAAGCTAAGCAGGGTGGTCAGTACGTAGATGGGAGACAGTATGGGAAAGCTAGGTTGCTGCTGGAAGTGGTGTTAGTGAGACCAGCAGGGGGTGCTCAACCTGCGATCTGTGTAGGTTCTAACACCCTAGTATGTTGATGGGGACTCTATACTGCTCAGTAAGTGCTGTCTTTTGGATGTGATGTTAAACTGTGGTCCTGACTCTCTGTGGTCATTAAAAATCCCAGGATGTCCATCGAAAAAGAGTAGGGGTTAAACCCCAGCATCTTGGCCAAATATGGCTGCCGTTGCATCATCCAAGTGGATGCTGGCCACAGGTGGTGGACGAGGAGATTCCCCCCAAAAAATGTGTGTATAGCGCTTTCAGGGGTTGAGAAATTATTAACTATATAAATGTAAGGAATTATTATCATATTCTTTTGAGTTTAACAGAAAAAAACTCATAATGATTTGGAAACACTTAAATAGTAAATAGTGTGTTAATTTTCCTTTTTGGGTGAACTATCCCTTTAAATTCGTTTTCTATGTTATTAAAATATGCTCCAATATGTGTTTTTGTAGCATCATGTGTTTTTAAAACAGTAGCTCAACTTTTACAAATGTGCCTCAGCTTCTTTATAGTTATTGTTCTTGGCGCGAACAAGCCTTAAATGTATCACGCCAGCCAAAAATCTCACTTACGACAATGAGCAACAACAGTTTAGTTGCTCAAAAGTGAAACTGAACATACCACCCAACCAAAACAACTACAATGCTGTTCACTGGAAGTCTTTTCAGACATTAATTACAATGTACAAGCAATAAAAATCTTCAAAACCATGACACAATGGCTTCTCGTACTAATAAATGAACCACAAGAACACATGCTGGGGCACTCTAACTTTGTTTTTAATTAGCTTTAAGGGAAAACGGCAGGGAATTACACTGAAAATTCCCCTCAAATGGCCTAAAAGGGTTTCCTTCGTCTATACAGAGGAAGGCCAGACATTGCTTGAAGTAGTAAAATGTGCGATGATAAGTCAGATTTCGTAAGATGTTTAAATAAATTTTAATTTAGCCTGGTGCGCTAATGCATGCATCACTACTACTGAAGAAAGTTCAGAGAAAACAGAGAGAAAGAGGAAATATGAGGAAAAGGTTTAGCGCTGACTATAGAGGACACAGAAGTGTTTCCCTGAATGTGAAGAAGTGCTGGTGTTTATTTCAACAGAGAGTAACGCAACAGAAACTTCATCTTCTTAAAATCTGATTGAGTTCCTTATTTCTCTACACAAAGACAAAACAATTTCTTCTTGCGTCACAGTAAATCAAAGACATGACAGAATTTTACTATGCAAGCAACTGTACCCGAGGTTGACCCTAATAGGGGAAGTTTGGGAATTACTGATGGACAAAAAATCTGTAATTCTGCTTTGCAACATGATCAAATGCACTGTGACCCATAGTTTACCTCAGATGCCAACGTCAAACATGCACACACAGTTCAACCAGGGGGGAGAGATGTTCTAAATCTAAAGAGTAAATGACTGAAATTTTAATACTAATGAATGTGTAAAATGGCATTGTGCATGCTGTGAAAAGCAGGGATGTGGCAGCATCATGCAATTATTTGTATGCCAGACTACAGTTCTAGTTCACCTCAAAATGAAAATCCTGTGATCATTCACTCATTCTCATGTTGTTCTGAATCTATGAGAAATGTGTTCATTCTCAGAACACAAATAATATCATAAGGGATGCACCTATACAATTTTTTTTGGTGATACAGATATTAACGAAAACTTTGGCTAATTACTTTACCAATTTCAACATTAGCTAATCAATTTTTCAACCAATTGTGTTAAAAGTCTGATATTAACGAAATTACTAATTGTGTCCATTACTAAATCAATACTGATACCAATATTAACATAAATAAATACTTTTGGTCGATTCCAATACAGAAACTTCGGCTGATACCGATACCGATATTTACAAAAAACGTTCAATCGATTCCGATACCATTATTAACAAGAAACTTTATGATTACATTACAGATTATGATATTAGCAAGAAACTAATTATCAGTAAAATACTTTCAACCAATTGTGCTAAAATCTTGGATATTGATCAAAAATGTGGTCGATTCCCAAATAAATACTGATACATATATTAACCAATTGGAAACGTTTTGGTTGATTCCAATACTGATATTAAGAAAAAACTTGACCGATTACATTACGGATTCTGATATTAGTAAATAAAACTTTTTATTGCTTTACAATTCCAATATTAACAAACAAATTTTGGTCAATTTAGAAAATTAATACTGATACCAATATTAACAAAAAATAAAAACTTTTGTTCGATTTCAATATCAATATTAAAGAACTTTCGACTGATACTGACAGCATTATTAGACAAAAAAACCTTTTTAATCGATTCCGATACCAATATTAACCAAAAACTTTTCCGATTACATTAGCAATTCTGATTGCAGCAAATAAAACTTTCAGCTATTTGCAATACAACTCTGATATACAAAACAAATTGGTCGATTCCCTAATCCATACTGATACCCATATTAATAAGAATAAAAACAATATCGGTATTAATGAACTTTCACCTGATACCGATATTAGCAAAAAAAAAAAAACTTTCAATCGATTCTGATACCAATATTAACCAAAAACTTTTCCGATTACATTAGCAATTAGAATATTAGCAAATAAAACTTTTAGCCAATAGCTTTACAATTCCAATATTAACTAAACAATTTTGGTTAATTTACAAAATCAATACTTATACCAATACTAACAACAACAAAAAAACGTTTGTTCAAATCTGATACCAATATTAAAAAACCTTTGGCTGATACCAATATCAATATTAGCAAAAACTACTGATTATGTTACAGATTCTAATATTAGCAAATAAAACTTTCAACCAATTGTGATACAATTCCAATATCAACAAAAAACTATTTGGTTGATTCCCCAATCAATACTGATAACTATTTTACCAATAAAAAACTAACTTTTACTCAATTCTGATACCAATAGTTAAGATCCTTTGGTTCCTACCAATACAGATATTAGCAAAAAATAAAAATAAAAAACTTTCAATCATTTCCAATACCAATCTTAACATAAAACTTGACCAATTATGTTACCGATTCTGATAATAGCAAATAAAACTAACCAATTGCGATACAATTTTGATAATAACAAAATTAATTTGGTCAATTCCCCAAACAATACTGATACAATATAACCAACAAAAACAAACACTTTTGTTCAGTTCTTATACCAATATTAATGAACCTTTGGGTTCATACTAATACCGACATTAGCAAAGAAATCTTTCAATCGATTCCGATACCAATATTAACAAAGAAATTGACTGATTACGTTACCAATTTTAATACAAGCAAATAACATTTTAACCAATTTTGATACAATTCTGCTACAGATATCATTATTAACAAAAAAAACTTGGTGGATTCCAAGATATCAACAAAAACATTAATCAATTCCGATGATAATATTGGTCAATTGCAATATACAGTACTAGCTATTTTTTTCTCCATTAAATTGCTTTTACTCAACATGGATTGGATGAAATTAATTTTCCACCATTTTAGGAGATTATTTTGCTTATTCAATATTTATTTTACCAAAATAAACTTCCAAGAGTTCCCACTTAGATATGCTTGGCCTTTAAATGGCATGCTGTCCCGGGAGAGAATCCTGAGCTTGGCGATATTTGAGCCCAGGGCTCCCGCCCAGTCAATAAGTATATCAGGAGATGCGAGATCAGGTAGGTCTCGAGAGCTCCCCCTTTAAAAAAGGGAGGAAAAGGAGGAGATGGGGTGGAAGGGGGGATTCTTCCAAACGAAGATAGAGTAGTAAGAAGAAAATGATCCATTTATAGTAAACTTGGATCACTCTGATTGAATTTTTACTGATTACAGATGAGCGGCCAGTCGTGCTCAATCATATCACGTGCTCCTCTCGAAATTAGTTTATGAAACTTCACTTTATTTGACATAATATAGAACATTCATTCATTCATTCATTTTCTTTTCAGCTTCGTCCCTTTATTTATCAGAGGTCGCCAAAGCAGAATGAACCGCCAACTTATCCAGCATATGTTTTACACAGCGGATGCCTTTCCAGCTGCAACCCAACACTGGGAAATACCCATTCGCTCTTGCATCCACACACACACACACTGCGACCAAATTAGCTTATTCAGTTAACCTATAGCGCATGTCTTTGGACTGTGGAGGAAACCCAAGCAAACACGGGGAGAACAGAAATGCCAACTGACCTAGCCGGGGCTTGAACCAGCGACTTTCTTGCTTTGAGGTGATCATGCTACCTATTGCGCCACTGCCCGCAAAAAGACATGCAGCTCGTTTCCTCCATTATTAACAAACCATCACCATCTGCCTTTTTCACATCATTACCAATATGTTGACAGCAATGAATCCATACAGGCCAATAAATATGAGCAGCAGACACATCAGTGCATCGACATCATTAACCAAATAGAAGCATTCTGTCCCTCTATTGAAAGTCTATTCACTCAAAACATTTATGAAATACATAAAAAATCAAAAGACTAAATTAAATCCATATGAACTGAGCAGATTAAAGCATTATGAAGAGAATATAGCTCATTAAATTTTAGATTTCTTTATGAATGTTTTGATCCACCAGTTGAATAGAAAAAAAAATAAATCATGAATCACAAAATACACAGGAAAAAAATGATTAATTGGATTTACTAAAGGATTTAAGGTAGGTGGTTGCAAACTATTTATGTGGGGTGAATTTAAACAAACAAATTAAATTGAAAATTACTCAAATTAAGTCGTTTGTTTAGATTTAGCCCATATAAATTGTTTGCAACCACTTTAAAATTTTAGTAACTACAATGAATATTTTTTTTCAGTGTAGCCTACGGAAAACTGCTAATTTAATGAGATTTGTTTTACAGAGTATGATATACTTTGAATTTCACAACTCAAGCCAGTTTACTATATGAAATACACATTGCTCAAAGATGAACATTTGTGCTTGGGCACAGAAACTTCTTTAATATAGGGAAGTGAGTGGCGGTCATTGTGCGGTCAAGAGCCAAGGAAACGTCAGAGACTCTCCTCATTGCCCAATACAGTACTGTTATTACATATTACATTACATGTTTTATATATTATCGGCCAACGTAAAAAAGACAATACCAAAAAAAAAAACAGATGATGGACATGATGACTAAGAGCGGCCAAGAAGTCATGCCGGCTCCAGGTAGGCGGAGCTCAGATGCGGATAAAAGCAGGGCGGGTCACCGAGAGAGCCGCTGTCCGTCCACCTCGAGCTCCTGACACCAGTCTGCTATCATCAGCTCCTCACGTCAGCCTTTCAACTATCGCTCTCTTTTGTTTGCCTTGCCCAGCCAGCTGGTCTTTTACTGTTTTCGTGCCTGTGTTGGTCGTGAAGAGTGTCCGCTGAAGATGAGTCTGTCTCGGTCTGTTCCTCTGCTGCTGGTCGTGCTGTGCGGAGCCGCGGAGTTTGCCGGAGCCTGCAGCTGCTCTCCTGAACATCCACAGCAGGCGTATTGCAATGCGGATGTCGGTAAGATTCCATGCATTTAACTATTTCACATCCATGTCTGCATTATGCACCCATGACTGTGTCACAGTAATTTATGTGTATAAATCTTAGGCAGGATCCTTTATTCTGAAAAAAAATGTCTGCAGAAACAACATTTAAAATAAAACTTTGTTTATTTGTTTGAGTATTTACAGTACGTTACTTATTTAATTACTACAAAGTACAAATAACAAACCACACTGTAAAAAATCCAGGGTCCCATACAATTCATTCATGTTATCCCAGCCTAAATCGATTAAGTTAACCTAACAAATTTAGGGGGTTTGAACGTAAACCAATTAAGTTGTCCCAAAAAAATCAGAATTGTGTTGTTTTAACTTATTTTAAACAAGCAGATAAGTCATAGTAACTGTAGTTATACTTATGCTGTACTCAAACAATGACGGTTCCTGTTTGTTCAAACTACTCATTTAAAATAGCCTGAAATGACAACTTTTTGGGACAACTTAATTGTTTTATGTTCAATATACTTACATTTGTAAATACTAATGAGTTAATTTAATTCCTTCATGTTGTCCCAACACAAATCGATTGTGTGGATCCCAGCATTTTTACAGCGTAGCTGAACATTGTAGTTTCTTACCCTAACATTAATATGTTTTGTGTTTACACATAATAAATCCAGATATCTGTATTGCAATACTTTTTTGGAGTTAGAATATGTTAAACTAATAATAATGTTAATGTATTTTATCATACCAATACAATACAATACAAAACTTTGTCAAACTTGCATCTGAAATTCTTCTTGTATAACAGCATGATAAATACTCCTTACAAAGAGACAAAGACTAAAACAAAAATAATTATTCATTTTACACGGACCTTATTCAGCTCCAAAACAGCCTGATGTAAAAATGACTTTAAATTTCACTTCATTAAAACCTGGGATTATAAATCGGCGATTAGATTTTAATGGTATACATTCATGATTTAACACAACCTAGGGTTAGAAATGATGTTCCTTGCCAGCCTTGTAAGTTTCTTGTAATACAAATGGTCATGTAATTTTTTAAGGGGCTTTCCTACTATCTTTGAACAGATCTAGCTCATTAACATTAACTTAACTTCAGAGGGTCTGTCATGTTTTACCAAAGTGTACATTTTTAGCTGTGATTTATTTTCTTTATCATTTTATTTACTGTTATTTTAACATATCTTGCATTTTACAGTGTGTAACACTTACGTTAACACTTTAGTTTGAGTACCAATTTTCACTTTTAACTATTGGCTTACTGCCTGCCTATTATTAAGATATTGGGTCATTGTTAGTTCGTATAAAGTATATATCCTACATCCCCAAACCCCATTCTGAACCCATTTACCTTAATAAGTATTAAAAAGAAGCAAATTGGGAGTTTATTGAGTTAAAATCCATAGTTAACAGCAAGAATTGTGACTTAAATCAAAGTATGACCAGTTTCATTTTAATTTTCAGAGCATAAATAATAATATGCATACTTGTTTTCTCTTTAATTGGAACTCCATGGGCAAAAGAAAATTAAAGGATAATATTATTCAAATGAAATGAATGATGAGTTATTACAACAGGTGATTACAACAGGTGCAAACAATACAAAGACTTCAAAAGCGAGCTGTGATTGGATGAGCCATGTTTAACATCAAAGAAAAGTTAGTATATGTCGCTATTTTCATTTAGTCAAATGTTTTATTATTAAAATTGTCAATATGCCATTTGATTGTTTTATTTTTATGGAGCTTCATGTGCAAAACAACTGAATGCTAAAAAATGCTGGGTCGTTCTAACTCAATGTTGGGTCAAATATGGAAAATTCCAACCACAGGGTTCAAAATTGTGGTCCCACTTTATATTAAGTCGCCTTAACTAATATGTACTTACACTGAAATTAATAATTTGTTACAATGTACTTATTGTGTAAATACATGCTTTGCATTGTACTTATGACTGATTAAGCACCTGCATGTAATTACATCTGTAGATTCTGTAAATACAACTTTAATTAAACTGTTGACCATCCCTTACACCTTAACCCACCCTTAAACCTACCCATACCACCAAACATGTACTAAACCTGTTCTGCAATACATTATGAAGACAATAAGTACATTGTATTGATTTTTTTAATGGAAGTACAGAGTAGTTAAGGCCACTTTATATAAAGCGGGACCAAAATTGTAGTTTAAATTAAGTTGAGAAAATGTAGATTTAATATTTAATATTGGGTTAAAACAACCAAGTATTTTTTTTAGCGTGAAGGATAAGATGATTCATAAATGTATGATGAGTCTTACATGATATAAAATCAAGATAACACAACAATCCCTATAAAAAGACTCTGAATCCTCTGATTTGATGAGTCACATTTCACAAGTCATTATAAACCAATTTAACACACACCCGTTCAGTCGTATAATAATTCATTAAGGTGTGATGTTACTTGGCAATAATAAGTAACTGCAAAAATCAGCTTCATGTTGTGAACGGACCCAGCTACATCTCATCTCAGACACAGCCAACTTTTTATTTTCACATTATTCACTATGAATTCAATCCTCATGTGTATAAATAGAACAATGCAAGCTTATCCTCCACTGAAATCTACTGTTTGTCACTGTATGAAAGTACAGTATGCACCACATCTGTGCAGTATTCCTCTTGGAAATATTATGAAGCTGAAATGATAATATAAAGAATCTGAGGCCTGATTTGATCCTCTGACCTTCAGCAGCCGGCCATTACATGACCTGTGCATTTTCCATTGAGTGTAGTAGCCCTGTAATTAAGCCCTCCTTCAACAGGCTGATTGCAGCTCCAGAAAATGAGAAAGCATTGCCACATGCTAGAAACATACCGTGGTTTGTGTTTGACATTAGATAGATGGTCATTACATGACTTAGGATGGCGAGACCCCACTGACCGCACACCCACCTATACTTAACAGAGATTCGCTGAACAACAACATCTGGCGCCCACCGCAGGAATCGGCCGTCTCATTGTGGAGTGTTTCTAGCTGTTTGAAACTCCCACATGACCTGCTCATGATGGCTGAGAGATTCACCATAGTCGAGTCATATTGATAAAGCACTTTATACAGTTACATATAGTTCAGCCATAGAGAAGCACTGCTCTCAGACCTGTGGCTAAATTGCTGATGTGATCTTTTCTGGAAACACTTCAGCAGATTTGAAGTGAAGACACCTCTGATTGGTTTAAATACAGAGTTGGATGTGCAGCAGTCTTAATCAGTCCACACAGCAAAATCCTCTGAGTAAAATTCACTCAGTTTAGATAGTATGTGGTCCCTCTCTAAATCAAGTTAAAGTTACTCAAGTTAAAGAGACAATGGAAGGATTAATAAGGTGATGATCGAGCACTGATGATGAACACCTGCTGCTGATAAACAGAAACACAGAAGAGAAACACAAAGCTACATCTGACTTCAGTCACAGCCTTAGATGAAATCAGCTGAAATATAATACGTTGAATCTCTCAAAATCTCAGCAGAGGATCATTAAGCAACTCCACAATCTGCAGCTTTACGTATTACGTACCAACCTGTTTGCCCTATTTAAAGAGGAACCAAATACTCTCTGAACTGAGTAAGTTTTACTCAGAGGGTTTTGCTGTGCATACAAATTAAATCTGATCGAATTAAAACCTGTAATGTTTACATCGATGAACATAGGCTATATTAAAAGCAGGTTTCCTAGTCAGCGTTTGCAAAGTTTATTTCGCTAGTTCAGATTCTTATTCGTAAGGTGAATAGTTAATCCGTGCAAGTTAATCCACAGGAAAAAAGGTTTATTTTGGTAATCTTTAATGAAAGTCTGACCATTTGCCTCCGTGTTTGGAGTGGCGGTTCTTCCGTTGACGTCCACCAGAGGGGATTCTATCGACCATTTCAATGTGGTGATGTCATTGGCCTAGTAACAAAAACATTTATAGACGCTATTTTTTGAAAGTGTGTTGTCATGATACTGGAATTTCCAACTTCGATATGATAAATATTCGATACCATTTTTCGATACCAGGAACAAATTCTGCAAAAAAGTATGCAAATGGGGCAAAAATCAAAAACAATACCATATAATACTTATATCAGGTATGTCAGCAGTCCATAAGTCCAAAAGGTCGCTGGTTCAAGTCCCGGCTGGAATTTCTGTGTGGAGATTGCATGTTCTCCCAATGTTTATGTGGGTTTCTTCCGGGTGCTCCGGTTTCCCCCACAGTCCAAAGAAATGCAGGATAGGTGAATTGGATTAACTAAATTGGCCGTAGTGTATGTGTGTGTACTGGGTACTATACCCAGTACTGGGTTGCGGCTGGAAGGGCATCCGCTGTGTAAAACATATGCTGAAATAGTTGGCGGTTCATTCCGTATTGGTCACCCCTAATAAAGAAGGGACTAAACCAAAGGAAAATTAAAGAATGAATGTTAAAATCTTAAAATTATTATTATTTATTCATCTCCCTGCTGTAAGAAGAGAGAGTGCGAGAGCCAGTATTGATACTAGCCAAAAGCAAGATTGTCCCATTTAAAATATTCAGTATCAATATTTATCTATATATATATATATATATATATATATATATATATATATATATATATATATATATATATATATATATATATATATATATATATATATATATATATATACACAGTTGAAGTCAGAATTATTAGCCCCTTTTGATTTTTTTTTTTTTCATTCTTTTTTAAATATTTCCCAAATGATGTTTAACAGAGCAAGGAAATTTTCACAGTATGTCTGATAATATTTTTTCTTCTGGAGAAAGTCTTATTAGTTTTATTTCAACTAGAATAAAAGCAGTTTTTAATTTTTTAAAAACCATTTTAGAGACAAAATTATTACCCCCTTTAAGCTATTTTTTGATAGTCTACAGAACAAACCATCGTTATACAATAACTTGCCTAATTACCCTAACCTGCCTAGTAAACGTAATTAACCTAGTTAAGCCTTTAAATGTCACTTTAAGCTGTGTAGAACTGTCTTGATAAACATCTAGTCAGATATTATTTACTGTCATCATGGCAAAGATAAAATAAATCAGTTATTAGAGATGAGTTATTAAAACTATTATGATTATAAATGTGTTGAAGAAACCTCTCTGTTAAACAGAAATTGGGGGAAAAATATACAGGGGGGCTAATAATTCGGGGGGCTAATAATTCTGACTTCAACTGAAATATATTTATTTATTTATTATTATTATATATTTTTTGACAACACTAGTCTGTTATAAAACTGTTAAAAATAAACTAAATGTTGCACTACATACTAAACTTTAAGTACTAAAATGTACATGTCGGGTACAAATATGGACTGAAACTAAACTATCACAAACATATTCACAGCTTTTGAAAACTTAGTTTTATAATATGCCCAATAAACCAATTGTCATGTAAATGAAAACCTTCCATTGTAACTAATATAGTGTAGTGAATATAGTGTGTTGTAAATACCCCCTGAAAAATACAAGATGGTATAATTGACATTGGTTAGGTCGGTTGCCATCATAGTTTATTATATAAAAATCATATCATATATCATATTATACAAAAATAACATGCATCACAGTAGTTTTTGTATCGCATTTTAAGTTTGTTTATGCATCTTGCAGTTTTCATTCAGCAATGTTTTTTAAATGATATCCCAAAATGTGCATAAAATTGGTCTTTGGAAACTAGCTAAAACACAAGCATTTATTAATCTTACATAATAACTTTCGTGCTGTCAAACAATCTTATCCTAAATAAAATATTGCGTTTACATAATATACAGTATGTGTGTACAGTGCATTATTGTGAGTGAATGCATTGTAAAATTGCACTGCTCTTCATTAGCATTAGCATTAATTTATGTGAGCAGAGAGAATCATATTGTAAACAAATGCTTTTAATGTTGTAAAATTACCGTAGCTCTACGGAATAATATGTCATTATGCATGTAAAGTCAGCGTTGATTCATTTCATGTTCAATGTACAATGACGCCTCAGGACTAAGCTGTCTAAATATTCAATAGTTTCGAGCTGCATATCCAATCAAATCTGCACAGCACTCCATGTGACCTGCAGAACTTATAAATGAATGAACAATATGGAGGGCTCCCTTTCCCCCTCTCACATACCTGAAAACAGCAGCACTCTGTGTGTTTGTCATCCGCCTCAGAGGCTGTGATTAAACCAGCATAAACCCTGAGTGTGTGTTTCTGATGAGAGAGGCATGCCTGACTTCAGACTGGGATCCTGTGGGTGTTTTTGGCTTTCTGAATGTGTGGCCAATAGAAAAGACGCTCTGTGTTTGGGGCTGAACAGGGTATGTATGGGCCCTCTGAAAATGTTGATAACTCAGGAGAAGTGTTTATATATAGGCATATTTTGTCTCTCTTATTCCTATAGACTGACACTGTTTGAAAGTTTGGAGTCTATGATTTTGTTTATGTTTGTGAAACATTTATGCTTGGCAGTAAACTCCATTTGTGTAATGAACCGCCAACTATTCCAGGATATGTTTTTATGCAGCGGATGCCCTTTCAGCCACAACCCAGTACTGGGAAACACCTATACACACTCATTCACACAGGTTGTCTTCATGCCCATTGCTGTGAGGCGACAGTGCTAACAACTAAGCCACGGTGCCACCCACCATTATTATTATTATCAATGTTGAAAACAGGTCTGTTGCTTCATATTTTCAATTAATGATGGTATTTATTTAAAATAGAAGCCTTTTGTAACCAAACGGTTCTGGCAACGGATTTGAGGATCCAAATGCAGCGCCTTTATTAACAAGAGTAGTCAAGCAGGCAATGGTCACCAATCCAAAAGAGAAGTCAGGTCACTGGTGAAGAGATTGGTACAGTCGGCTAACAGCGTAAACAATACACAAGGGAAGGGTCAGAAACCACGCCAAGGAAAAACAAGACACGGAAATGCTTCGTAAAGCTACAACAAGAAGACTCAGCAAAGTGTGCGTGAGTGGTGAATATAAATGGGTCCAGCTGTGTGTGTAATCAGGAACTGGTGTATGAGGTGCATGATGGTATTTGTAGTCCATTTCAGTGACAGATATGTAGTTCTCCAGCGATCTACAAGGATTAGATCGCTGGTGATCATGACACCTTACTGTTATTTTGACGAGTTTAATGCAATTGTCAAAAAATATCAGTCGCATTAGATTTACTATATTGCAAACACAAAATGGTGATCCATAAGGCAAGGATTAGCATAATAGCATTATGCATGTAAAGACTAGACTAAAGGAGAACCAATCTGAGTGCTAAAATACATGCTTAAATAAGAAACCACACTAGGCACAGGTAAACACAATTAATCAACTAACAGGTAGCCATCAAAACAAAATCTAACAACAGGAACAACAGTCCCAGGAGCTTATCATGTTGGGCAAACGTGATATTTGAAAGGTTTTCATTAATAAAAGTCCTGAGAATTTACATAGAAATCAATATGTGCTATATCTAAAGACACAAAACCAGCATTAACCACCCAGAAAACCCTAGAAATGTAGTGCACTTGTAAAACCATAAATATTTATGCATATAGATGCCTCATTAGCAGCTGTTTCTATGGGTTGATGTATGTAACCTGGTGGCCATATTGGAACAGTCAGAATTGGTCTTCAAACAAAACCAGTAACATTGAAACTAATGCATTTATGTGAAAAGCTGTCACATTTCTTTTGCATTTTTTTTATCAGCAGTATGATATTGTGATATCTTAATCTTAATGCCCTGCTGAAAAAAAAATGTAAATGGTCAAAGAATTTATAATGGTTTTAGTGGAAACTGTGATGGTCCTTTAGGCCATGATTTTTAGTCTTTTATGGTGGTATGTAAAAACCAAAATATCCTAATATCCCAAAATACATTAGAAAGCATTCAAATGTGCTGGTTAAAATCGGATGGTTTGTCTTTTTCTTAAATATTTGGTACTTGTAGTGCAAACCAATAGAAATCTGTGGTGATTTCTATTGTTTTTTCAGCAAGATGGTGAGTGTTGAAATGTTGACCATTCCAAGATGTCTATAGTGGTCAAATGTGGCATCTACTCTACAAATAAATATGAAAAAAAAACTTTCTAGCAACCGTAGAAGCATGCTAACAACTACTTTTAGCATTATACTAATATACTACATAGAAACACCCTAGAGAGGCACTACAGTAGGAAGCAGCTTGTCTCTTAATTGAATTTTTGTTCAATGCCTGTGACACTTCCCAGCAACTAAATTTAGTTTCTAAAAAATTCCAATGTTAATGTTTTTTGAATGTTTTTAGAAAACATTAAACATCCTGTTTTTTAGACAATGTATTAACATTAGATTTTGGTTATATTAACATTATTTAAAAACATTTTAGTTAATGTTTAGTTAATGTTATATTAACATTTTCAAAACCTAATTAGAACTTTCCATCCATATTATATTAATGATTTAAGAATGTTTTTTAATCAACAATAGAAAAATGTTTACCAAGAACAACTATCCTGAAGAGCATTGTTATAAGTACATTTTTCTACCAACGTTACAAGAATGTTCCAAAAGCATTATTTTACCAAAATTACAATGTTTTTTTATAATAATTTTTTTAGGGGGTTTTAACCTTTAATGGATAGAATAGTGCAGAGAATTGACAGGACATAGTTGGGAGCAGAGAGAGGGGAAGGGTCAGCAAAGGACCTCGAGTTGGGAATCGAACTCAGGTCGCCATGAGCACCATAGTGCTTTATGTCAGTGCACTTAACCACTAGGCTATTGGCGTCGGCCATGCTAAAATTGACACAGCTTTTAAAGGGGACCTATTATGCAAAACACACTTCTATATGGGTTTAAACACAGTTGTGTGGTGATAGTCTGTAAATAGAGACAGCTTCTAATGGTAAAAAAGTATTAATTTTATTTCTATAATCACACTTGATAAAAACGGTCTGCAGAAACACTTTGATTGACATTCTCCCTTTCTACGTGTCATCAGAGGGGGCAAGCCCTGCCCATTTGTGATGATCTCTCCCTCATTAGCATAGGATGTTAGTCTTGTTTTTCAATCTGCCACTATGCTGACACACAGGCATTTGTAGCTCCGCCCTCTTTAAAAAAAATCTCATTTGAATTTAAAGTGACAGTCGCCAAAGTGTAACAATTAGGATCAAGGCCTAAAAGAGGCGGTTTCAAAGAGTTATAAAACATTATTTGTGTGATATTCTGAGCTGAAACTTCACATACACACTTTAGGGACATCAGACTTATTTTAATATAAAAGGAGTCCCCTTTAAGGAATGTTCTAAGAGCGTTCTCTGTTAGCTCGGTGCCCACTGAATCTGCCGTTTCTAGAAAGATGCGTTTGAACTAGCGTTTGGTATTTGTATGTCAGCAGCTAGGGAAGCGGGGGGTGGGGGGGTGAGAACTGCCTGCTCCAGTCAGACTGCTGACTGGCTTCCTGAGCACATTCCTCACACTGCCCTCGGCTATTCAAACACTCATGTGTGTCCATACATATGGCTCTCAGCACCTGTAGCACAGAGCAGGACAACAGCAGCACGATACGGGTCATCTCACTGCTTGCTCACACACAAAAATATCTGTACATTAACAGTTTCCGTATTGTGTGTGTTTTCCGTGTATTTATGATTGTGAATTGAATTATGGGCTGTTGATCTCTGCTCTATTGCCTTTAAATTTCAACTCTACAGTTTAACAAAGTGACTTTTATTGACATTTTAGTAGTTTGAAATAATATAAAAAATTAATATATAGAAAAATAAGTCTGTAAACTAACAGAAAATGTACTGGCAGTTTATTACAATGTTTTTGTAGCATAATATTGAGCACCAACCCAGACAATATATCACTTTAAACTATAAAAAATGTTTATAAAAGTCTCTTTTTCGAACTTTTTCTAAGGTTAAAAGTAATTGGAAGAAAAATCAAGATCCCATAATGCAATTCAAAGGCATAAATTAGCAGGGAAAAACAAAAACATGAGTCACAAAATATGGAAAACTGCTCATTTACGGATATCTTTTACAGTGTAAGACGCCACACACAAATTACAGTGGAGCAGGCTATAAAATGTGGCAGAAAGTGAATGCTTTATGGTTGAATTTGTTTTTATCTCTTTGTATTTACAGTCATCAGAGCAAAAGTCGTCGGACGGAAGGAGGTAGTCACCGGCAATGACGCTTACGGCTACCCAATCAGAATGATCCGATATGACGTCAAACAGTTGAAGGTCAGTGGAGAACGTTGTTCTTGTCATCCACTTTTTTGAAGTAGGAAATACTAGTCAATTGAACTTTTTCAACTGAAAAATGTTCTATCTATAATAAATGTTTGTGAAGTTTCACACAATACAATGTTTTATCCCCAAGACGTGTTTATCAAAGTGCAAAACTTTCAATTAATTGTAATGTAATGCATTCCATAACAAGATCCAAATGTATGGCTTTTCTGATTTGGTAAGCTTGCTTATAAGCTCACCTGGTAAAATGTCACGTCTTCTTCAAAATCGTTTTTTTGTTTTTGCATTAATAGTTCGATGAAAAGCCGAATGCCACAGAAGTTTCATATCATTTCGGCCTTTCGCCTACACAACACCATAATTGTCTGTGCCCTAAAATAAACTTTTTGGATAACAGGTTACCGAGTGGATCTATAATCTCAAACGGCTGCACCTATTGTAGTGGGTAGGCAAAATGTTTCTTTTTGGAATTGATGATGTCACAGTGTCACATAACCAGAACAATGAGGAAGAATCCCACACGCAACAACTGGTAACAACGGTGTTTACAGAACTGTGTTTGTGCTGCAGGCACTGCTAAGTTTATTAGCACTATTACAACACAACCTGATAATGCTGTTTCAACTGGACAACCAGCGGAGATGCATTACACAATCATTACACACATCATTACACAAGTCAGATGTTTCTAAATCTACCACAGTGTCCTGTTTGTCTATAATCAGAACCCTGAAGAAGAAAGACTCACTGCATTCAGAAAATAAGTATTGTCACAATTTTTCTGAGAAAGAATATTTCTAAAGGTGCTGTTGACTTGAAATTTTCACTGGATGTTGGTAACAACCAAATAAATCCATATATGCAAAGAAAAAAAAAACAAATCTAATCCAAAAGGCGAAGTCAGATGAGAGGCAAATGGTGAGTGCAGGCGGCAAAGAATCAATAACGAGAAAACAAGGCACGAATCAAACACAGAAAGATTAGACAGGATAGTGCTTCGTGATGTTACAGGGTATAAATCAACAAGACTCAGCAAAGTGTGTGACAAAGTGAGCAGTCTATATAATCTGAGTAACCAGTCCTTGAGCATCTCCCAGCTGTGTGTGTAATCAAAGGTGATCCGGAACAGGTGTGAGTGAGGTGCATGTCAGGATTTGTAGTTCATATGGTGACAGGATTGTAGCCTGGATCTCTGGTGATCGTGACGTAGCGGATCGTCATCGTTTACCTCTGTGGCATTTTCTGTGTTGTGTGCAGTTATTTGTCATGGCCATAGGCTTTATTCTGCCAAGTAATTCATGTAACAGATTTTAAAAAATAGTTTAGGCCTTTTTAACCTCGTTGTCGGGAGCTAGATCCCACTGCCATCTTGTTCTCGCCCAAACCAGAAGTCTACACGCTCTTCAAACTAACATAGATATTCATTTTAAGAAGTGAATCAGTCAAGAGAATGCCTACAACTTCTTTCTTGACTTCTTTATGCCATCTTTTTTTCTCTAGATGTTCAAGGGCCCCAATGGAGAGATTGACACCATCTTCACGGGCCCCTCCTCAGCGTTATGTGGAGTCAATCTTGAGAGCAATGGCAAGCAGGAGTACCTGATAACAGGTGAGAGTATACTGTGGACATATCAGTGAAGAGTAGTGTTCAAGAAACTCCTGTATTTACTTCTGTCAACTGCAGCAATTGTAGCAGCACTATTATGCTAACAGCATCTCATTCATATGCAGGTAATTTGGATTCAAATGGCACACTGCGCATAAACCTGTGTGACTACATTGAGTCCTGGGAGTCTCTGAGTCTGACACAGAAGAAGAGCCTGGGTCAGCGCTACCAGATGGGCTGTGACTGCAAGGTAACCATTCATCCATGCATCCATCCATGCATCCATTCATGCATCCATCTATCCATCTATCCATCCATCGTTCTATCATTCTAGCTTTCTTTCCATCCATCAATGTATTGTTTTTTCTATCATTTTTTCCATCTACGGTTTTATTGTTCATTCTATCTATCTATCTATCTATCTATCTATCTATCTATCTATCTATCTATCTATCTATCTATCTATCTATCTATCTATCTATCTATCTATCTATCTATCTATCTATCTATCTATCTGTCTGTCTGTCTGTCTGTCTGTCTGTCTGTCTGTCTGTCTGTCTGTCTATCTAGCTATCTATCGCTCTATCTATCTATCTATCTATCTATCTATCTATCTATCTATCTATCTATCTATCTATCTATCTATCTATCTATCTATCTATCTATCTATCTATCTATCTATCTATCTATCTATCTATCTATCTATCTGTCTGTCTGTCTGTCTGTCTGTCTGTCTGTCTGTCTGTCTGTCTGTCTACATCTATCCATCTATCCATCTATCTATCTATCTATCTATCTATCTATCTATCTATCTATCTATCTATCTATCTATCTATCTATCTATCTATCTATCTATCTATCTATCTATCTATCTATTAGGGGTGGAAAAAATGTCAGTGGTTTGATTCAGTTTACACTGTAAATAAATCCACTATAGTAACACTTAATGCCATTTAAACATACCATACATCAGCATAAAATACATAGCCTTATAATCTACCATTTACAAAAACAAAGTTATTCTCAAGGCCATATATTTTAATTTTAGAGTTTTAATTTAGTGTTGTGTTGTTGATTAATGGTAATGATGATGACAGTGCATTAGTTTTGGCTGCTGTCATTTGAAGAAATCCTTCCATGTTAACTTTCACTTTAGACTTCAGACTTAACCGACTGTTAAAGATGGGTATTCTTATTCGTTATGTTACAAGCATTCTGCCTATATGTTGCAAGATTTGTGAAAAAAAAAGAACATTTGTGAGCTGAGCGAGAAACACGTGAATATTGAGTTTCTGTTGCGTCTTGCGCTGGAATCTTTAATCTGAACTATACTTGAAGCATGCAAGTTAGCAGCATTAACTGTGAAAGAGATGCTGTGAAATTAAGTAAATTTAAGCTGTGATGGGACAAAATAGAATGCGGCGGGCTGTAACCTTTATAACACACCAACAAACAGGAATGGAGGCATGGACATGAGAGAAAAAGAGCAAGAGAGCGAGCACTGCAGCCGCCTGTAATCCATACTGTGGGATCACATATTCCAGTCAGATACCAAACCATTCCAAACACTCGCTTCTCAGTGAAATGAGTAAAACAATCTTGCTGAGTTAGAAAATTGCATACTTCCATACTATATAGTATGTTAAAAACAGTATATGAGCCGAGTAGTATGTCCAAATTCATAGTATTCGGAAAATGACATGTGAGGAGTACCCTGATGACCCACTACTTCCGGCGAGATTATTAAATGCGCTATGCTATCCCATGATGCACCGCGAGATAATTCATGAATAGACGGGAAGCGATGCAACTGATGCTGCTAGGTCATGTGATAATGACAAACGTCTGAGCTTCATTCATACTACTCACATTCATACTACATAGAATGCACTTAACTAACAGTTGTGTAGTAAATTCAGATTCAAAAGTAGTACCTACTCAAGTAGTAGGCGATTTCGGATGCAGAGTCTTTCTTGTCGTTGTCTTCATCTCTTCATCTGACTTCTGGTCTTGTCTTTGTGCAGATTGTCCAGTGTCCCATCATCCCCTGCTCCATCAGTGAGCCTGTGGAGTGTCTGTGGACGGACTGGGTGTTGGAGGGAACCGTTCAGGGCACTCAGGCTCAGCACTTCACCTGCGTCAAGCGGAGCGACAGCAGCTGCGCCTGGTACCGTGGATCTGCCCCGCCTAAAAAAGAGTTCATGGACATCGAGGAACCATGAGAATACATCCTCCTTTTAGGACCCCCCAATCCCAAACGCAGCTACCATCTCACACTTTAATTCTGCAGATGCATCCTAGATCAAATAAAACTCATCAAACACATGTCTGGGCCACGGAGGACCCAAATTCACAAGATAAATAAAAGGATTATAGATAGTCATATTTTTGTAAAAGCTAATGAGTGAGTGAGAAATCTTATTTTGTATAAAGAAAATTAAACCAAAACTGATTTTTATATTATGATTGCAGTTTAAATTTTAAAAACGTATCCTTACAGATTCATTCTCATTAATATAGTACATTACAATTTAAAGGGGACCTATTATGCCTGGTTTTACAACATGTCAAATAAGTCTCTGATGTCCCTAGAGTGTGTATGTGACGTTTCCGCACAAAATACCGCACGAATAATGTTTTATAACTCTTTGAAACTGCCCCCTTTTAGGTTTTAATCCAAATCATGCCGTTTTGGTGACTGTCGCTTTAAATTGAAATGAGATTTCAAAAGAAGGCGGAGCTACAAACACCTATGTGTCAAAAAGCGTGAAAACTCTAATGGCTGATCTGCTTCTCACTCACTCAATAAGGGAGAGATCTTCACTAATGGGCGGGGCTTTCCCCCTCTGATGACACGTATAAAGGGAGAATGTCAATCAGAGTGTTTCTGCAGACTGATTTTATGAAGTGTGATTATTAAAAAATAGATTTAATAAATTTTTACTATTAGAAGCTGGTTATATTCACACACTGCTGCCACAAAACTGTGCTTAAACCCCTTATAAAAGTGATTTTTGCATAATAGGCCCCCTTAAAAATGAGAATGAGACTTAAAAACAAACCCAAAAAATCTGTAAGTGCAACAATCAAAAGATTCAACATTATTTTTTTAATTTTAGGGTGAATTGCGATGCAAAAGTATTTACCCAAGCATGACAGGATGCATACGGTATGTTTGATTTGCATGTTAATATATTCGTAGGATCTTATTGTGAAGTATTTTTTATGACGGGCAGAAAGTTTCTCTAAAGCACTTTGAAAACCCAAGTGTTTCGTCTTGTATTTTTGCTCTCCAATAAAAAGGAAATTGGTTACAACATTGTTTTTTTCAGTTCCTCAAGAAGAGCTTGAGATTTTGATCCTTTTTGTTGTTGTTTTCATGATTTCAACATCGTTCAGAAAGCCTGCTTTGCTAAAAATGCTGAGTTTTTGTCTCGTTTTAGTCCAAATATCTAAACATTCTCAAATTAAGAAGCGTTTACTATACAGGCTAATAATATTGTCTTTTAATAAATAATATGTTAAAATTATGTGAGTATTTCCTTTAAATAAGCTAAATAATCTGCTAATGGTTTAAGTAAGAAGGTCTTATTTCAAAAAATTTCACATATTTTTTCTGAAAACTAGTATTATTTCAAGTAAACACTTCTTAATGTAAGAATTTTTAGATATTTGGACAAGAAATAACAATTTTTATTAGATTATAAGCAGTTTTTTTGCAGTGTGGAGTAAAAATCTGCTGACGTGCTACAAACAAGCTGTTAAAAATCCAATTAATTTGCATAATAAAAACATTTTTTAAAAACATAAACAATTCAATATACTCTTCCAGCCAAAATATAGAAATTTTTCGCAGAATTAGTTGGTTCTCTCACAAATCCTCTGCTTAAATGCTTGAAATTAGTTTTCAAGACAAATGTAAATGTGTTTCTCTACATGATTTTATTTGTGTTGTTATTTTTTGTGCAAAAACTAGAAATGTTTAGTTTTATAAAGCAGATATTGGTTTAATAATCCATACATCCACACTTATGCTTGCTAGTGTGCATGATAAATAGGAGTTCATTGAGGAATGTATATTGTCAGTAAGATGTTAATTCTATACTGTACTGTGCATATAGCAGCATACATAAATCTGTCAGTAATTTATGTATTTTGTACAATATACGTTTTTTTTATTTATATAAAGTTTTTTATGCTCTAAATTTTTCCAGAATAAATAAGCAGTGTTCCTTCGATTATTTCAATTAGTGAATGTTTTTATTTTACGTCTGTACACCCCAAAATGTATTTATTGTGGGATTATGTCTGGTTGTTTTATGTGATGTTTTATGTTCGTTATGTTTTTATACGCTGTAAAAAAACTGTAAAAGTTGCAGTGAAAAAATGGCAGCTGTGGTTGCCAGAACCTTACAGTTAAAAATATGGTAGAAACCGTAACAGAATTTCCTAAATGTTACAGTAAACCACCGTATTTCATTAAATAATACACCTTAAAAAATCTGTAAAATTTACGGTGGAAAAATGTCAGCTGTGGATGCCAGATCTTTATCATTCAAAATACAGTAGAAACCGTAAAATAATTTTCTATAACTTTACAGTAAACTCAAGTATTTCAATCATTCATACACTGTAAAAAAATCTGTAAAACTTAGGGTGAAAAAAATGGCAGCTGTGGTTGCCAGAACTTTACTGTTAAAAATACGGCAGAAACGGTAACAGAATTTCCAAAATTTTACAGTAAACTCACGTATTTCATTAACTTATACCTTAAAAAATCTGTACAATTTACGGTGAAAAAATGGAACCTTACAGTTAAAAATATGGTAGAAACCATAACAGAATTTCTTAATGTTACAGTAAACCCCCGTATTTTATTAAATAATACACTGTAAAAAATCTGTAAAAATTACGGTGGAAAAATGTCAGCTGTGGATGCCAGATCTTTACCGTTAAAAATATGATAGAAACCATAAAATTATTTTCTATAATTTTAACGTAAACTCATGTATTTCATTTATTAATACACTGTAAAAATATATAAAACTTATGGTGAAAAAATGCCAGCTGTGGTTGCCAGAACTTTACTCTTAAAAATACGGTAAAAACAGTAACAGAATTTCCTAAATTTTACAGTAAACTCACGTATTTCATCATTGAAATAAAACAATAAAAAACAATGTAAAAAAAAAAAACAATGAAACTTAGGGTGAAAAAATGCCAGCTGTGGTTGCCAGAACTTTACTCTTAAAAATACGGTAAAAACAGTAACAGAATTTAATAAATTACAGTAAACTCACATATTTCATTATTTAATACACTGTAAAAAAAAAAACAATGAAACTTAGGCTGAAAAAATGCCAGCTGTGGTTGTCAGAACTTTACTCCTAAAAATACGGTAGAAGCGGTAACAGAATTTCCAAAATTTTACAGTAAACTCACGTATTGGATTCATTTATACACTGTAAAAAAATCTGTAAAATTCACGTTGAAAAAAATTGGTTAAAATACAGTAGAAATTGTTAAAAAAGTTCTAAATGTTACATTAAACTGTATTTAAAAATACACTAGAAAACATAAAAATTTATAAATTAATGAAAAACTGTAGTTTACGGTAAGTTTTGAACATTATTTTACAGTTTCATTCGTATTAAGTAATAGTAAAATTCTAACAACCACAGCTGCTGATTTTACACTGTACATTTTATGGATTCATTTTTTGAGTAATGAGATACAGTAATTTACTGTAATATTTAGGAAGATTTATTATGGATTCGACTGTATTTTAACAGTACTGGCAACCACAGCGGCTGTTTTTTCACAGTTAATTTTGCAGATTCTTTTTACTGTGCACACTTGTCATCTTTTACATTTGCAATTAATCATGAACCACCTTATTTTGAGGTGGAGATTTCCTGTGCTGGAACCACTTGGGAAGATTTGTCAAGAGCCTTCACATGCTTATTAAAGTTTATTAATTCTCATTGTTATTACTGTTACAGCATTCATAAATAAAAAAGTAAAGATGTCCACTGAAATTTATCAGCATCTGTTCAGTTTGTTGTGCAGTATATCCAGTTGTATTCATTTACATGTGCCATGAATGTTACTGACATATTGAGATATTAAGTATTATAGTCTATATCACATTAAGGCGAAAGGTGGCTCAGTGGTTAGCACTGTCGCCTCACAGCTAGAAGGTCGCTGGTTCGAGTCCCAGCTGGGCCAGTTGGCGTTTCTGTGTGGAGTTTGCATGTTCTCCTTGTGTTGGTGTGGGTTTCCTCCGGTTTCCCCCATAGTTCAAAGACATGCGCTGTAGGTGATTTGAATAAACTAAATTGGCCATAGTGTATGAGCGTGTGTGAATGTGAGAGTGTATGGATGTTTTCCAGTACTGGGTTGCAGCTGGAAGGGCATCCGCTGCATGATATATATGCTAGAATAGTTGGCGGTTCATTCCGCTGTGGTGATCTCTGATAAATAAGGAAAATCAGTGAATTTTTAGCAGAAGGAAAATTAATGAATAAATTTTATTTATTTTAAGTTTTTCTATCATTTTTATTCATTATTTTACATAATTTTTTACAAAACATTTCCCTATAGCACTCCACTGTGGCCATCTTGAGGTCTCCTTTCAAAAAATGTAATTCAGACACAATTCATAATTAAAGCTGTAGTTTTTCTTCTTCAAGATCAAAAATGTTAAATATTGTCTGGAGATTTTTACCACTATATTTACTGATTATTAAACTATAGATTGATCAAAATTCACTTGTTTGCTTTTATTCATTCATTTATTTATTTGTTTGTTTGTTTGTTGCAAAGACCCCGAAATGACCTCCTTCGCCCTCCATAAAACTACAATGATAACCATACATTTTCACACCTAGAAATATATTGTGTGAGAAAAACATGATCCATTTTATTATACAGTTGCAATCAGAATTGATAAACCCCCTTTGAATTTTCTTTCTTTTTTAAAGATTTCCCAAATAATGTGTAAAAGAGCAAGGAAATTTTCACAGTATGTCTGATAATATTTTTTCTTCTGGAGAAACTCTTATTTGATTTATTTCAGCTAGAATAAAAGCGGTTTTTAATTTTTTAAAAAACATTTTAGAGTCAAAATTATTAGCCCCTGTGAGCTATATATATTTTTTTCGATAGTCTAAAGAACAGTCAAGTGGTTCAAAAGAACCACGCCTCATTGACAAAAATCTATTCTGGCCTATTCTGACTGCTGTGCCATCATAAATTGAAAAAAACCTATGAAAATAACCCATTGAAGAAGGCTTTAAGACAGAGTGGAATCCAGGGTCAACCGTTGCTTCCATGTGACTTCCCGTTCTGAATTTGAAAGTTCGGCATCCCGAATTCTAACTGAGGACAGTCGAATTTGCTGGCTCATTAGTTATTTGCCTAATGAATGAGAGTAGACTATAGTTTTTAATTTAAAACTTTGTTTCTAATGATATAAAACGTGATAAATTTGTATTAAAAAAAGTATTGTTTTCATAACTCTTTATTCTCCCAGTACTGGAAACAGCTGAAAGGGCATCTGCTGTGTAAAACATATGCTGGATAAGTTGGCGGTTCATTCCGATTTGTTGACCCCTGATGAATAAAGAGATTAAGCCAAAGGAAAATGAATGAATGAATGAATTTCTTTATTCTAACTCTTTAGGAAATGATTTTGGTACATCAAAATGTGTGGTCATGATGACCATCTGACAAGCTTATCCAGCAAAAATAGTGCTTAAAATGTCACTAAAATGCAGTATTTAAACCTCATAAATAAAAAATGAGGCAAACAACTGCAAAAAGGTTCACTTTTTGAGAAAAAAAACCACCAAACGCTGGCTACGGGCCTAAAGTACATTTCATTATCTCATTTGTTTTCTTTTGTGCTTAGTCCCTTTATTAATCTGGGGTTGCCACAGCAGAATGAACTGCCAACTTATCCAGCATATGTTTTTACGCAGCGGATGGCCTTCCAGCTGCAACCCATCACTGGGAAACATCCATACATACTCATTCACACTCATACACTACGGACAATTTAGCTTACCCAATTCACCTATACCGCATGTCTTTGGACTTGTGAGGGAAACCGGAGCAAACACGGGGAGAACATTCCACTCAGAAACGCCAACTGACCCAGCTGAGGCTCGAACCTTCTTGCTGTGAGGGGATTGTACCACCCACTGCGCCACCGTGCAGCCAAAATTTTATTTACAGAAAATATTGAGAGAAAAACATGATACCTTAATGACTACAGAGTTTACACAAAAATTGACCCTAATACTGAATGCCACAGTCATATTGTTTGTTATTTACCTTCATAGTGTCATGCAGAATCTATGCCTGTTTCTCTTAACATGAATAAATATAAATTATTTATCTATGTTTGTTTTTTACGCCACCTTGCGGGCTCTTGAGTCTCCACGGGCCCTTCGAGTCTCCATACTGCAAACTCCTCGAGTAAACAACGCAGAGACAGAAATCAACCGTGTTAAAAGTTACACGCCAATCGATTTAGGATTGGACACTGTCGCCATGAATGAAGCATGTCGTCACCGGCGTGCTCAACCCTGATTGGCCGCCCCGTCACGTCAATCACCCAGGCACACGCCCTTTCATAATGCAGCATGGGGCAGAGAACGTAACAAAATGAAGGCTTCGTAGCGGAATACAGTCTTAACACCAAAACACCCCAGTCGATTCGCGATCATTCACGGATGGGTACGTATGTGATGCTATTTCCGTGTGTTCGCCGTTGAAATAACGTCCGAATCTGCGGTGTTTCTTCAGCAAATGCCTGTGTGAGGGTTAGGAGCACATTGCAGCAGTATGAACGCCACGTTCGCTTTGTAAGGCGGTTCGGGTCAGGAAGTGAAGCTGATTTTACCTGCTCTAAATGTAAAATCAATAGAGATTAATGCTGTTATGTTTCACCAGGGTTAAATGTTAAAATGTTCCCTGGCTGTCGATGAAAACGGCTCTGTTTACGCTACAGCAGATGCTAAAATAGCTTGCTAGCTTGCGACTAGCTAACTCTTAACTAGACACTGCGACGCTAAACATGCTCTCTAATCTGACATCATACTGTAGTGTACCAATACTGTAGAGGTAAACAATCAGGCTTGGTGATAGAGATGATTTATTAATGATGTCCTTGATCATCATAGCTCTCTGAATGTACTGAATCCATAACCTCTGCATCAGGGAATGCACTGTAAGCCAAATGAAAACCGAAATGCGGGTTGCTGTCGCTTATGTAATAGTATAATGGTAGAGAATTCATGTTGTGGGTTGTGTCTCAAATGTTAGCTGTCTACCCAGGGCGTTTAGAGGCTTCAATAGCGCGTGCTGCATTCATGTACAGTCAGCTCAGCTGCACGTGTCTGTAATGGACAAAACTGCTGTCTAGTTAGAAGGTTCAATAGCTGTACGCTATTCGAGGATTGGTCAGCTGGACACAGAGACAGCTCTGTGGGTTTAAGGTGTTTACTGAGTGAAAGAAGCTGGGGATGAAGGAGTTTGGGCAGAGAAATAGCTGGACACGTGGTTTTAGCCGGAAACACTATATTATTACCTCAGCGAGAGATTGTACCCTGATATGTATTAAGAACTGTAAATGAGTAATTTCTTATGTTTAAAAGAGTCACTTTGCCATATGTTTTATCTATACGGAAGTAAATACGGAGTTATATTGTTCTCTCACTTTATAAAATTGTTAAAATCACAGAATTCCCCATTGTAAATTTGTTAAAATGCTTTTTTTGTTGTCGTTATGAAGCAACTTCTCAGTTACTTTGCTTATTTATGCGGATATTCAGACATTCTCCGTAATAATATAATTTCAGGAAAGTATTCTTTGAAAATTCTAAATAGGGAAAGCATATTAGCAGAAAATGACTATCAAAGCACAACATTGTTCACTGTGAATTAGTGTTAATGTTGTTTTGAAGTCATACTTGCATGCTAATTCCGGTAGAATGTTCAAATTAGCATGGTAAACAATATAGAAACCAAATGAACGAATGTGCGAAAACCAACTTTACCTCTATACGCTTTGGGTTATCCTTAGGCTTTATCAGGGATCGTTGTAGCAGCTATATGTTAACATTGTTTTTATATTCATTAAAACATTTATATATATATATATATATATATATATATATATATATATATATATATATATATATATATATATATATATATATATATATATATATATATATATACGCACACACATACTAAGCAGTTATGGTTTAGATTTCTAATTACATGCCCATCTTTTATATTTATATCTAATATCAACAGTTGATTTTCGTAGTTATTAATTTTATATAAATTAGGGTTGGGCGATATCGTTCAATTTGGCATCGTACGATGTCTAATGTGAAACTTGGCGATGGCGTCGTCTTCATAGGTGGCGGTGAATTAAAAATAGGCAGCAGTATAAATACACGACTACGTGCAAGGCATGCGCCGTGGGTCACAACGATCACTCGACGCAGAAGTATAAAACAGCCTTAACTTTGGCACATGACATGAACATGGGTCCTGCTGCAAGGCCCGCAATCCCGCACTAATCCTGTGTTCACACCAGATGCGGAAGAAGCAACAAGCGCGAGTGATTTACATGTTAAGTCAATGCAAAGATGCGAATAGACATCCTGTGGCGCGAATGAATGTTTCTCTATATTGCATGTCTTTTGACTGCAAAAACCTACGTGAACACAGAACTCCACACAGAAATGCCTCATGTTTTTACTTTAATAAAGACTATTTTAATGTCTTGTCATAGTCCAATGAACGTTTCCCATGTGTTAAACGGTTTCCTAACTGTGACGAGGCAATTTAATCTTAACTTGGATGTTAAAACAGCTGTCTAAACATTATTTATCAATGTGTGGACATTTTTGGATTCTTGGAAGCTATTGAAATTAAAAATGTAAAACAGAAAATACGTTAGGACCATTGTTTACATTACATCTCTCAACATGGTTCAAATGGAAATTTAACGAATGAATGTGTATAGGCTTTAAAACAAATGGAACTAACTTTTGTCAATATTAATATTGAGACCATTAACTCTACAACTGAGTAATATTAGATGTGTATTTATGTCACGTTGTACAGAAGCTGATATTGGGACATGGCCAGTGATGCCAGATTGGGCAGTTTCCCGCCCTTTCGGGCAGTTTTGAATTTGATTGTGTGGGGTGAAAATTGGCATATGTGGGTTGACAAAATGTGGGTGGTAGGGCTGCAGGATTCTGGCTAAAATGTGAATCACGATTTTTTTTTTTTTTTGCTTAAAATCAAGATCACGACTCTTTCTCACAATTCTTTAGACGTAAAAAGGTTAATGTGAGTAGGCTGTTATTATTGTTAATTCTCAAACATATCGTCACCTTGGAATTATAAGGTTCTATCTGCGGTCTGAATGACTTTGAGATATTGAGCTTCAAAGTTTTTGCATTCCATATAGCAAAGTATGTGTGCAACATTTGTTTTTTTTAAAAAGTCTTAATGTAAACAATAAGTTGTCATTTAATAAGACTGTCAATAACTAAATTTTAACAAAAATGTAAACTTATAATTCTAAAGTGACAATATGGTAAAACAATAATGATATTAGGCCTATGTGTAGGTCTACTGTTGCTTAAAATGCTAAATTTTGTACAGTCATAATGGTGGACTTGAACAGAATTTCGATATGTCCTGTTTGTTAATTCCCAGTAAAATGATGACATCAGAATATAACTATTCATAATTATAAAGTTGATTTATTATGTTTGAGACATGTGCTTGTCATTTGTCATTGACAGCTTTATTAGACCATTTGTTTTCACTGGTAAAATCAGACATTTGTCATCATCAGATTTCTTCTTGCATTATATTCAACATTATATAGGCTAGAGTAGCTATACTGACACTAATACATTTATTTCCATGCACAACACTAAGTGTTAGCTATGACAGAAAAAACATATCAAATGATTTTCATAATCATAACCGTAAAAAGCGATGTGGTTATTTAAATGATGTGTGGCCAGTTTCATTTTCACTTCCTAGTGCGGCTCATGGCTGCCGTCACTGTGATAAAACACATGCAAATCTTTCTTCCAGCGCGGCTCTCAAACGATCGCTCTGTGCAACAAACTGAACGTTATTTACAACCTTATTACTTGTTATTCACAGCCTATTCAGGTTCTGGTAACTAGAGTAGCCGTCATTGGAGTTCTCGGTAGGTCGTGGTCCGCTCACGTGTGATTTCGCGGTCGCAAATACATCATTACATGAAGACATAAATTACATTTCCGGGTGGATTATACCTTATAAATACAGTATGTGACACTTTTAACGCCATTTGAAGGTGTCAATGTTGCTGTGAAGACTTGTGCGACTGCCTTGCTTCTCTCTTGATCTTGAAAATATAATTGGCTGAATCGTAGAAAAAGCTGAATTAAGATCATGTGTAGGGTCGAATCGAGATCGTTATCTTTTTTCAATTAGTCGTGCAGCCCAATTGCACACCCATAATGGAAGCCCTTAGGTTGATGTCAACAGAAGGGCTGCCACTCTAAATGCGGAAGCAAATGGTTATACTTTGATTATGGATTACCATTACTAAAACAAACTTTTTTCATACAAGATTTGACGAAATATTGTTAGACTACATTTAAATTTAAAGTGTTTTCTTTAAATCGTGGTTAAAGTAATGTTTGAATCCCTGTTTTGTCTTCGACCCATTTACCTTATTTAAAAATAATTGATTTACTGCTGCCTACGACAATGATTCCATCGTGATGTTTCACATTAGACATCGTACGGTAGGGTTGGGCGATGTCGACCAATTTGGCATCATACGATGTCTAATGTGAAGCATCTCAATGGATGATGGCATCGTCGTCATAGGCGTCGGTGAATTAATTATTCATGAATAATGAATTAATTATTGTAGCCTACCATTTCAATTACCTGACCCGCATGGTCTTTGTTTTACCCATAACTAAAGATCAAGTTACACACAAATTGCCGCCTGTCAATCACTTTTTCTGCGGGACTGCCATGAATAGGCAGAGTGATCGGTGTCAATTTAATGTCGTCGACAAACTTGGTTGGTAAAAAAGGTTACCAACCAACAGCAACCAACCAACAGTATCTGAGGTTTCTGCTAAAATTATTAAGTGAAAGCGAAAGATTGAAGCAGTGTACTGACGCTGTGACACGTTACCTGATAGATTCAAAAGACTGAAGAGTCGGTAGATTAGGGTTGGGTATCGTTTGGGGTTATTTCGATAACGGATTTTAGCCACAAAATTATTTGACAATTTTTTTTAATCATTATAATTGAACAATAAAAATATATATATATATTTTTTGCTATAGGTCTGTTCTAGAGACAATTTGTTACACCTTCATTAGGTGATTTTTTTTTAATGTGATTTTTAGATTGATTTTATTTATTTTTATTTTATTTGATCTTATGTCAGTTTTAGAGACATGTTACGTTGTTACATTGATAAAGATCCAATTATTTTCCTTTGAAAATATTTTTTTTTTAGTTTTACACTTTAAAACATCTGTGTGTGACAAAATCGTGATAAAAATCGAAAGTGCCCTTCTCGCACAGCCCTAAATTAAATGTAATAATACATTTGCATTTTTCATATTCTATTGTCATTTGCATAATTTATATTTCAAAGTTAACTTTGCAACTCGTAGGCTTTTAAGGCAGTGTGTTACATTATAGAGTTGTCACGATACTAGAATTCGATACTAATCGGTACTGAAATTTTAATAACATCCATTTCCCACGAACATTTGAGCTCTGTAGAGCGTGTTCTTAAACAGCGCTGATTTGCCATTGTGTTCATGTGCTCAACAGAAATGACTGTGATTGGCCGTGAAGGTCATCAGTTCACCGAACTCACCGCTGTTTACTGCGTGTAACCACAGATACAGGGATGCTGGAGCAGTTTAAAGACGCAATTCATTAGCGGATTGCTTGTATGTCAGCTTGTAAACAAACCAGCTGATCGATGTGACTTTGAAGTAAACAGCAGTGAGTTAGGTTAACCGATGATTGGTTCATCAAGGTAGGGCTGGGGGATATGGGCAAAAAAATCATATCCCGGTATTTTTAGGAGGAATGACGGTATACGATATATATCCGGTATTTTCCCATAAATGGTTCCTTAAGAGTTAAAGCCTTTATTAAAACTTTATTAAACATTTTTTGAGAAAAATATAATTCAAACACAGGGGTTTCCCTCCCTGTTCACAAATAAACAGCTGCACAAAATCTTAGATAAATAAAATACAGTACAGGTTTTTCTCTTGCTTAACTATGTTGCACACATTTCAAATTATGAAAAAAATCTTTGATAAATAAATAAATACAGAACAGGGTTTTTTTTTCCTGCTACACTATACACACCAGTACTGTGCTTTTGTGCAAATAACAAAGTAAACAGAAACATAGGAAACATAGCTACATCATCAGAGCAAAAAAGTAACACACTTAAAAAGTAACGCAACAAAAGTATTGTAGGATAGAAAAGAACCACAATGAATTTAAATATGAAACACAGTATTTTGTCACAATTACAGTGTTTTATGAGTAATCCTGTATACCACAGTTGTGTGATTTATAAACAACAATTAAATCGGCTGTATATGGTTTTTTTAGTTACACATTTAGATGTATGTATTGTGCACAATTAAACAGTGCACATATTGAAGATATCTAAAGAAAAGTCTTTCACTCCATGTAAAAATTCCTACACTTTATTTTTCTTTCGTTTTGACTAAACTTGTTTGACTAAATATTAAATAGGAGATGAAAATAAATAGACTACAGATATTAGAAGTAATGAAATAGTTTCAGAGCGCTGTGATGAAATGCTATTTAAGCATATAAATAAGCATCTAAACGTCATTATAACAGAGAAGAACGCAAAGCTAAATGTGTTATAAATGTGTTATAACATAAATGTAAAGAAGAGACCATCTCTTAATATAATAAATCCTGAACGTAAAATCAGTGAATATGACGTGGCTTCACTTTCGAAATGCGGTATAAATTTGTCCCATTTTGGCGGCGGTTTTAAACACATTCAGGTGCTGCTTGTCAATTTGACAAGGCTTCTATAATCGTTCTTGCTGTCAATTGCAGAAGAAATTATCGATAAAAGGTTTCTGATAAACCGCTGACACTGTGTGACGTGCGTGCACGTGAGGGGAGTCAGATTTCGACCTGCACTGCATGTTCCTCCATGTCGCTTCAGTGATGGATCATTCTTGAACGAATCAATAATTTTGAACAAATCTTTTGTATGACTCAGGGAGTGAATCATTCATTTGCACATGCGCTCATTTGTGCAAGTGGAGCTCGCGTGCTACTTTGAAGTGGTCTGCTTCGTGCAGAATGCGCACGTGTGGCCTCAAACCATACAGATATGAAAGATATTGGATAATCCCGCATCGCGTTGGGGAATCATATCGATATATCCCCAGAACTCGATATACCGCCCAGCCCTACCTCACGGCCAATCACAGTCATTTCTGTTGAGCACGTGAACACAATAGCAAATCAGCACTGTTTAAGAACTCCCTTAACAGGGCTCAAATGTTCGCTGGAAATGGACGTTGTATAATCTCAGTATTGATTGTTATCGAATTCCAGTATCGTGACAACCCTAATAGATTATTGACATTTTAAAAAGGTTTGCATCAAAAGATTTTGTCCACTTTGTTCTCAAAATGCATCAGTAATACAGTATGCAGTCTTGTAAATACATAAAATGTAATTATATTGTAATGTACAACTTGCAAATCAAGAAAATATTCCTTCGTAAACACCCGATTTCTCTGTATAATTAATATTTAAAAATTTTAAGTTCACCTGAATGCATATTTCTAGAATCTGTATCCGTATTTGGTGTAAAGAGTTGTATTGTGGAGAATCTGCATGTATTATTGGCAGTGACTGCATGTGAGTGTGTCGATGCACTGGAGCTGCTCTGCTGTTACATCACTGCTGTTGGCTGAGCTCGTGCAGGGCTGTGTCACCATTAATCGCGAGCGCACATGAAGGTTAGTGCGCCCTTGTGTGCAGCCTCTCTGTACGTCAGCAGCAGACCTGATGAGTAAGAGCACGCACAACTAACTCAGCTTTACTGCTCGTCTGTGTCCTCTCGAATGCGCCACACCATACATCACAGGCTTTTTCTGTAGTTGTCTGAGCTTTGTCTGCATATTTCTAGTTTGTGATATACAGTGTTCAGCATATACGAGTACAGCCCTCACAAATCTCTCATTTAAATGAATATTGTCTATAGGATGCTTTACAGTATTATATTCGTGCATGTACATTAGATTAGTCTAGATTAGCCAAATCTAGAGCTAGTCTAACAAAAGAATTTACGATGACGGACAAAATTAGTAGCCCAAATTTAAATGTTAAAGGGTCACGAAACACCAAAACACTTTTTTTTAGCTGTTGACAGTCATATATGTGTCCCAGGCTGCTAAAAACACTATTAGGACACCTATATTTCACAAAATAATCTAAATTAGTTGTTTTTGCGATATTTCAAGCTAATTCATTCTTCCGGTTTGAAACAAATTTTTGAAGCTGCGTCACTGCGATGAGATCCTTGTGTGTATTCCAGCGTGTAGACTGGATGTCTGTACCTGGGAGTACTTTGTGACGTCTCTGAGTGTGCAGCATCAATTCATGAGTAAGACTTTGTTTAAGCCAATCAGCGCGCTCTATTGTGCAACTTCATTAATACGCATGATAGCTTCGAAGACTGTTTTTACCTGATACAGTGTTCAGACGGCAAAGTGACGCCACGTTGTGTTGCCACAAGAAGTGAAAGAAAAACAAGAACAGTTTGGAGACACGGGTCGTCAGTCTTGCATTTTAAAATGTGCTGCAACCATAGACTGTAAAATATATGGACGTAGTATCCGTGACGTCACCCATAGGTTTCTGAACACTGCAAAAGAAGCTACAAGTAGGCGCGGCCAACTGTTGCCATTTTGTTCGCGCGTCATCGCACCCACGGCGGGATACCAAACAAGGGCAAAGAGGCGGAGAGTGAGCGGAGCTACAGACACTTGCTGGCACTTTGCTTAGACCTGACAGACAGACTTTACTTTGGGAGAAACGCTTGATACTCTATTACCTGCGACTCGTTTGTGTTCTGACCACATGTGCTTGGCTGTACACTATATCAATAAAGTGTTTAGACTTTTAAAAACACTGTAGTGATACATTGAGCCACTAAACATTGTTCTTATGACGTTTTTCTACAGGAGGAAAACACGAATTACTTCTAAACACTTCAAATATATTGTGTGTTAGTAAATGCAAGACTATTGATGAACTCCAGCATAACACTGTATGATAACACTTCAGATGACTGATCTAGAGCCTACAGCTAATCAATCTGTCAGATTCTGGAGTGCTTTATGGGTCTAAAGAAAAATATAAATGATAAATGATCTTAAATATAACAAATACATTTATAGAGATGGTATACAAGCATGTAACTTTACTCACATGGGAAACGGAGGCCACGTGAATGGTTTGTGAGCACAATTAAGTGCACACAGCATGCTGTATTATCTGATAATTGTAAGAAATAAGTCCAAAAGGCAGCTGACTGTGTAAAGCAACATAAAACAAAACAAAAATACGATGAATATGCCGAGATCAGTGGCTAATCTGCCGGATTCAGCTGAGGTGAAGTGACTGCAACCAGCGAGACCTAGCTGTCACTCAAGTGGCCACGCCCTTAATTATGCAAACTTAATATAAACTAATATAAAGGAAATGGATGAGTTATGAAAAAATTCACCCCCTCACAGTTGTCATGAAGGCTAATATTAGCAATATGAACCAAAATCATTCTTTGTACCAGGCAAATTTAGTATTTATTTATTTTATTTTATTTTTTTGTATGAATTTAAACTTTATCATTGGGCGATTTGGCCTGAAATCAAAATCTCGATTAATTGAACATTTGAACTCCCATTACAATTAATGAATTATTTATTTATTTATTTTTGGCCTCAGATAGTTTATAGACAAGTTTTGTACAGTAAAAATGCTCGCGTATTACAAGCAAGAGATTTCTAAATGAAGAGTGCTTTACTTGATTTAAAGATAATGGAGAAAAACGCACACCGTCTACTATCTATGATTATTTATTAGGGATGTGATGAGATCTCGGGCTACGGGATCTTGCGAGACGTAATCGCGTTGAGGTTTCTAGTCGAGGTGAAAAGTTATCTCGTGAGTTGTGATGTTATGATGGAGCATTAGGGTTTATTTAGCACTGAAGATTGGAGGCAGGATTGGATTAGAACCGCACATCAAGTAGGGATGTCAAAATGAACAGTTTTTTTCTGTGCACGCGATGCAGATGCGGACAATTTGGTATCGTTTCAGTAATAATCATAAGCGGTTATTACGTACTGACATCATTTATCTCAAATGCGCTATGGCGAAGGAGGCTAGCGCGAGTTTTTACAGGCTGCGAAGGACTATACGTGTATGCTCAACGCAAAAGTAAATCAGCCTTAACAGAGCAGGGTAATGTGACACCGCACGTGGTATGGCCACCGCACGTGGTATTGACAAATCAAACCTCCCGCACGGCCCTCAATTAAACTGAACATTATTTACAACTTTATTACCTGTTATTCACAGTCTATGCAGGTTCTGTTCACTAAAGTATGCATTATTGGTGTGCACGCGCGCGTTCTCGGTAGTAAACAATCAGCTTGCGGTCAGCTCACGTGGGATTTCGCGGCCACAAATACATTACATGAAGACCGAAATGACATTTTTGGGTGAATAATACCTTATAAATACAGTATGTGACACTTTTAACACCATTTGAAGGTGTCCATGTTGCTGTGAAAACTTGTGCGATCGTCTTGCTTCTCTCCTGACCTTGAAAATAATTGGCTGAATAGTAGAAAAGCTGAATTAAGATCGGGTGTCGGGTCGAATCGAGATCATGATCTTTTTTCGATTAATCGTGCAGCCCCCAACACATTTTCACTGTGGTCTTTGCTTAATTGCAGTACATTTCTGTACTCCCATGTGCTGTATTTTCATACATGGCAATCTGTTAGACAAAGATACAATTGAAATGTTTTATCATTTTCTGAGTCTTAACAGGATTCAAGTACAGTAACTGAATGATCAAAATAAAATTAACCGTAGTTAAGGTCATAAATGGTACAATTTATACCTGAATGCTTTTTAAATCCTTATACAATCACAAGCAATTAAAATGTGCAAATAGTAAATTAAATATAAACTCAACAATGCATATCCTGCGATTGTGACTACTGTCATTGTGATATTGATGCTGAAACGAGCTTTGAAGTGAGAGGTGTGAAATGCGTCAGGGTTAAAAGCAGTGTTTAGAACGATGATTAATTTGGGTTAAACACTGTGTGATAAGCTAGTGTAGTTGTCTGAAGAGTGAAACAAACTTTCTGTATGCGCTCTGCGGTTCTGTTTCATCCGTGGTATCCTTGAAAGCATATATACTGGCAGACAAGCTCTCCAATAATTTGAAGAGAGTGATGATCTCAGCTTGCCTGTTTGTCAACAGTAGCTGAAGTCAATGCGAGTAATGAGCTTTTTTTTCCCTTTGAAATATAATGGTATCATTGTTGCTTATTCATCAGCATTTAATACAGCACATTTGCGTTTTTTTTTTAAATCTTTTTCAAAATTGAAAGGAATTTTAATGCTTTTTAATCAGTCTAATAATAATATTTATATGTTTAACAGAACTACAATGATTAGAGAACAAAGAGTACAATTTAAAATGGACCCTTCACAAGACTGTGGTTATTTAGGTAATGTACATTACATGATATATTCAATATATTGATTATTGTGACCGGCCTAGGTGGCGTGTTTAATGGTCATCAGCTTCTTAACTATTTAGAATTTTGACTGAAAATAATTCTGTGTACGATTTCACTGACATTGTAAATTTCAGTGTTGACGTTTCTTAGTTTTCTAAAAAAACCAACTGGAATTTTCTTACTAGACAAAATTGCTTATTTCTCTGGATGTAAACATTCTTCCAGTCATGCTGGATAATGTACGCAAGTCAGCTAAATATACATATATATTATACGGTTCTTGTGGTTTCTGGATATTTTAATGAAAAACATTGCACTTGTCTGTTGTTTTACATTGACTGGCGTGATGTTGTGCGTGTATTTGTGCACTTAGCTTTACTGAATGTTTCTTTTACATTGAATTCTGTTGATCCCCACAAACGGTCACATCAGTACCTGATTGGTGTGCACTTTTGCCCGGTATCAGCACTTCTACTGTTATGTAACCAGACTGCTGCCACGTCCAAACTGCTCACCTATTGACTTCAGTTCAGACACAGTGCTTAAAGCTTGCATTTCATGCGTTTTTGTCCAATTTATTATCTGTCAACACTCAAGACATGCCAAGGCTGATTTGTAAATGACATTTCATGGTGTTCCTGGAGTCTTGATCAGTTTGAGTGCATGTTTTTCAGTGGTGGCCTGCTTGGTTTGCCAGATAAAGTTGGCATGAACCTGTGATCTCTACTGTAAGCCATTAAATATGATCAGATTTCCTGCTCTGCTTTTAAAGAACCGAATATGATTGTTGAAAATGTAATGAAGTTATCATTAGGGCTGTGCAATATGACTATTTATAGACAAAATAAAAAGTCTAGTTTCATATTATGCTGTATTGTCCAATTTGTAAAGTGTCATTCATTAAACAAAGGCATAGAAACTCCAATTTTGGTTGAAATGTAAAGTTGTACACATGTGAATGTACAGGAGAAGAAATAGGAAAAATGTTGGTAAAGAATGGTGTTGGAATCGTTTCGTGACTCCCAGAATCGTATTGGATCGTGGAGTGCCTAAAGATTAGTCATCCCTGTCCAGGGCACAAATGTATACAAAACTAAGCAATACGCCTACATATTACAGTATATTATTATTATTTTTTTACCATATGTTTGAGAAATAGCAGCCATATTAATACTAATATTAAACTATAAAAACTATTTATTTATATATATATATATATATATATATATATATATATATATATATATATATATATATATATATATATATATATATATATATATATATATATATATATGGGGGTGGGGGGTTGAGAGTGAGCCCATTGAAGCAAGTTTTTACCGAGTGTCGAGTGCCATGGAGGAGCTCCACATGGATACTTTTGTTTTGTTTTACCTTTGTGTTGTCACGATACTGGAATTCCATACCAATCGGTACTGAAATTTTAAAAACGCCCATGAACATTTAATCGCTGTTGAGCACGTTCTTAAAGCCCGCAGTTTTGCTGTTGTTTTCACATGCTTAACAAAAATGGCTGTGATTGGTCATGATGGTCAGCAGGCCATCTGTTAATGAGCTGACATACAAGCGATCTGCTGGCGAATCGACTGATCTTCACGGCTTTAAACACTCCAGTGTCCCTGTATCTGTAGTTACACTCCGTAAACATCGGTGAGTTCAGTGGACTGATGACCTTCACTGTCAATCACAGTCATTTCTGTTGAGCACATGAACACAATGGCAAATCGGCGCTGTTTAGAAGCGTGCTCAAATGTCAGCAGGAAATGTAGATTTTCTTTTACATTTTCAGGACAGATTGGTACCGAATTCCAGTATCGTGACAACACTAGTTTACCTTATGATTAAAGGTATCATTACACAAACTAGCATTTTGGAAGTGTTCTTGTCTGAGCAAGCAGAATGCAGAAGTATAAATGCATGATTAAGCACAAGGTATGATTCAATCTTTAGCCAACTGCTGGCAGTTAATTTATTGACCATCAGTGTCACTAATACAAGTTTCTGGACTCTGCATAGAGTTATGCTGTAACTCAGGCTAACCACCAGTATTAATTTTCACGTTCTCTCTTCTTCTTCACCAGTGACGCATAATGCCGATAGTGGACAAGCTCAAAGAGGCCCTGAAGCCGGGCCGCAAGGACTCCGGCGATGAGGGCGACCTGAACAAGCTGCTAGCTTCATCCGCCAAGAAGGTGTTGCTGCAGAAGATCGAGTTTGAGCCGGCCAGCAAAGGCTTCAGCTATCAGCTGGAGACCCTCAAAACCAAATATGTGATCCTGAACCCTAAGAATGATGCGGCCACATCGCAGAGACCTACTGAACCTGCTCAGATTAAGAGGCAAAGTAAGAACGCCATACAGTCTTTGACCCATTGTCGTTTTTCATAATAATAATAATAATAATAATAATAATAATAATAATAATAATTGTATTAGGAAAAACTCATGATATTTAAAGTAAAGTGAAAGGATATGAAGTAAAGTGAAACGGCTATACGTTGTATTTGCTGGGTCTCATGCTGCACACACCTGTCAGGCTAGCGCAGAAACTCCATTGAAAATACTGGGGTAAAATAAATTTCCATACTTTCAGTCCTTCTTGTAGATTCCAAGACCCACTTTATATCGTATATCAGGCCATGAAGACCGTTCAGTGTTTCCTCTAGGATTTTTTCCAGCTGTGGCGCCAGGCCTTTTTTACACAGATCTACCAACTACCTGTGGCGTTATTTCAATGACAAATGTCGTGAGCGCAGTATCACAAGTCGAGACCGCATTTATGTAATAGCCCACAGCATGCGGATCTCTTTGCTTGCGCGCCGATTTCCTCTGCTCGTGCACAAAACTTCTTGCACGCCCCCTCAAATATAAGCCGCTACAAGAGCGCGCAGATCTTCTTGTGCGCTCTCAAATAAATGCTGCTAAGGTGCAATTTTTATGTAACGAGTATGCCTCCAGCATTTATTAGAGTTGCTAGGAATATTTATGAATGTGTCCAATAGACCTACAGAGCGGTATTAATGCGTCCTGAAGTAAAGTGAAACGGCTATACGTTGTGTTTGCTGGGTCTCACGCATCATGCACCTGTCAGTCAGTCAGCACGTAACCTTAAAGGGGTAAACAAATGACGCACAGCACTACTACGATTACAGAAAAGTTTGCGCTGTTCTAATTCACTTACCCTTTAATACGTTTGGTGCGATTATCACCCGCTATTAAAAAAATACAATGTTTTGAATGAGAAGCTGAAATGTAGCTGTGACGGGATGAATTTAGGCGTGGCGCCCCGCCATGGAAGAATGAATGTAGCGAAAACCATGCCGTTGATTTTTAAAGAGCTTAGACCTTAAACGTGGTGATTTTTTAAAATTTTTTTGTAACTACACAACAGTTCACTGGAAGTGCTTTAACTAACTTACTGAAAATTCCCTCTGCATATACCCTATTGCAGATTCACACATTGCAATGTCGATGCTAAAGTGATTGTGCAACCCTACTGGATATTTTAAACAGTGTTGTGTGTAGTAACAGAAACCAAAACGTACTGTTCTGGTGTTTTCCCACAGTCTCAGAGTCTCTGAGTGTCGGGCAGAGTGATGGGATCCCCGCTCCGCAGAAGATGCTCTTTCCAGGGAACAAGCTGTCCATGAAGTGGGAACGGGTGTATCGGGTTGGAGCAGGCCTCCACAACCTGGGCAATACCTGCTTCCTCAACTCCACTGTGCAGTGTCTGACTTACACCCCACCGCTGGCCAACTACCTGCTTTCCAAGGAGCACAGCCGATCCTGTGAGAACAAGCCTCGTTTGTTTTTTAAGAGCAGCTCCAGCGTATTATGGATGTCACATTTGCAGTAAAAACTCTAAACATAAATTCTTATAGAAAGTATACGTTAGCATTATATTGAAACATCTGTTTATATTTTCCAAAACAACTAACCGCAAAGTTATGGGGATCAGAAAGATATCAATCTGTAAACATTTTTTAGACTTTAAATGAGGAAAATAATCATGTGACCAAAAAAGTTTACAACATACTTTGTAGAAATTCCTTGAATTAAACTGCACAACCCAAAAGAAACAATGTTAATCAAAAGGATAAGCATTAGCCGCATTTCTACTATCACGCCTAAAGCTAGCGAGCCAGGGCCAGTCGCGTTTCCACTGTCACTTCCGGGGGCTTTTTCATCCCGCCGAATAACTTGGTCCAAAGAAGGCTAGCTGGGGCTTCGGGGTGGAGTAAGAGGCGGAGTTTGCCAGAGTCTGGTAAAGATGGCGTGTTGCCATTACACTAGTTTTACGATCACACAGGAGTACATGCGCCAAAAAATAAATAAATAGGTGGAAGATAAACATATAGCTGGTCAGATTAAGATAGGCTATTCCATAAAACACCTTATAGGCTAGGGGTCTTTTGCTTATGATCGCCCTTATGTTTCCCTTTTAAATGTAAAGGTGCTGCATAAAATAATAAATTAGTTTTAATTTATAAGTGATGCTTCCTTGCTGCATCCTCCTTGATGTTTCAATAAGGCATAATAATCTTTACACCATATTAAAGACATAGCAGCCAGTAATTTTCAGTTTTCAATGGTTTTTGTCCTTAAGTTTAAATGGTGTTTGTGCATGAAACGTGCGCGTTTAGATTCATGAGTGTGAGACCAGGCGAAAAAGCGCTCGCTTCACAGCTCTGATGATGCCGCGAGCAGCTTCTTTCTTTTTTCTTTCTTTATTAACAGAGCACGTTAGTTGTGTGCCTCGCTTATACATTGCTTAATACACACAGGATGCACAGCAATACTCAAATATCTTTACATATGAAAAAGAATTAAAGATTAAAATATTACGAAAATTATTATTTTCTAGCCTACATAAATATAAAAACCATACTTTCATGCCTTCATCTCAGGGGGCGTTTTTCAGTTTATTAATGACCATTTGCTTTTGTATAATGTTATTATTATTAGCAGTATTATTCATTATATGCATATTTATATTTGTTTTATTAAAAGCAAGCCTAGGTTTGCCCACCTGTCAGGTTTTAGACCATATGTGACACAGCATGTGTATTTGGATATTGCTCAGTTTTTTGACCACACTTTGTTATCATTGTTCATTTATTCGTTTGCTGGAAATTAGAACTGAATTTAGAAATAGTTTTGAAACAAATCTTTACGCTTCACAAACTAAATTAATTATTTATAGGCTAGTGGATATCTGTGTGTACAACACGTTTCCCTATCCAAGAGAGTGAAAGCGAAAGTAAACAATGAGGAGCCTCATCTCTCATTCTCGTGCTGTAGATGCTCTGTTTAACTGTTTTCTCTCTAGTAAAGGGTTCAGTTTTTACACTTACAAAGTCCGTCATGTAAATAGCAAATGCGCTATGGCGCAGCGCAACTGGCTCTTAAAGGGAATGGGAGATGAGACTCTGATGGTTTATTCTCAAAACACACCTATAACTCCTTAAGAGAATAAGCTCAACCCTGTTAGACCATGCGCCATGGCACAAAGCGGATTTTTCTGTCCTTAAAATAGCCAAAGTAGATTCTGACATGCCCTTAAATGCTTTTGCACCCTGCGTTTTGGACTTGCGCATGGATTGTCAAAATGGAGCCCTAAATCATTTATACAATTTATTCCTTTTTTTTTAAATCATTTAGAGAAATCAACTCTTTAAACTGCAACTTAGTAGATTATTCCGTGCTGTAGGTGCTGCGCATTTAAAAACCTTTTTTCCCCATCTCACTTCGCTCTTTAGGAACAGACAGTAAATAAATATCCTGTGACCGAAAGCCAAAGTTAAGAACAGGCATTTTACAAATGTAATTCTGTAGATATGATAGGAGTAAACCCAGTATAGATTCGTAAACAAGGATATGCCAATGCTTGAGCCTGCGAATGGACAAAGCAGACCAACCTACCCTAGTATACAGCACACAATGATGAGTAAGGGATTTAAATTGAGTTATAAATTTTAGTGCACCATGGTAAACCGTATCCAATGCATTCAGACTTTGAGACGAAGCATGCATGTACAGATGTTTTATATAACGTGACATCATGTTGCCATTGCCCTTGATTGGTACATCTTACAAGGCAGAAATGTAGGAAGATGAAATGTATGCTGCCATCTCAGATAAGTTGTAAATCTGAAAGCTTTACATCAGAAAGTAACAACGCATACAAAATTCTCTTCTTTCAAGAAATTTGACTTGACAGCCTGAATGAGGCTTAAAGAGACAGTTCACCCAAAAATGAACATTTCCTCATTGTTTACTCACCCTCAAGTTGTTCTAAACCTGCTTGTGTTTCTTTCTTCTGAACACAAAAGACGATATTCTAAAAGAATGTTGGAATAAAAAAACATTGACTTCCACAGTATTTCATTGTTCCTTCTATAGATCTCAATGGCTGCTTTCCCAGCATTCTTCAGTATATCTTATTTTGTGTTAAATAGAAGAAAGAAGTTGAGTGCGAGTCAATAATGACAATTATTATTTTATTTTTGCATGAACTGTCCCCTGACCCTAGTTCCTTGTGATTCTTTGTCTGGAATTGACTGTAATCTGATGTAAACAACTCTTATTTGTCTCCTGCAGGTCACCAGTCTGGATTCTGCATGATTTGCGTGATGCAGAACCATATCATTCAAGCCTTTGCCAACACGGCCAATGCCATCAAACCTGTATCTTTCATCCGAGATCTGAAAAGTAAGAGATTCACCCTTCATTATATTTCTCCAAATGTCTTTTGAAGCTGAGAGAGGATTTGCCATTTACAGGATGCTTGTCTGATGACTGCAGTGATACCCTGTGACTAATGCCGGGTTCACACCAAAAGCAAAGAGAACATTTGCATCGCTTCATTCAATCTAAATCACTCGTCTGATGTTCTTCATTCATTTGCGTAAATGTTTTTATCCATGCGAGTGATGTGAAGAGAATCCTGTGAGTCTAGACATAAATATAACTACGTTCGCTCCTTTGTACTTGTTGTTCAAGTCTCAAATGCTACAAAAAAGAAGCAAATGTGACGTGTTTGGGTTTCTGTCACCATCCAGAGGCGCATAAAACTGTCAATTTCACCGTCTCCTTTGGAAACTGTCTGGATGACTTCCTTTTCCAGCTCTACTTGAGGGTGATGGGTGGCCTGTTTGTTGATCTGATAGTACTGCCATCTGCTGGCGACTTTTTTTTTTTTTTTTTCTTCTTCTCCCTACTGGCCTCATCATAGCATGCATGTTCAGCTCCTCTGCTTGCATCTCCAGCATCATGGCAGGCAAATTTTTCCTTTTTCTTCAAGTTGAACTTGCGTAAAAGATGAGATCAAGGCGAACTCTGCATGTTCGCAGCAAACACACTACACATTCTGCATCATTCTCATCACCTGGTGGAAATAAGTCTCTAGTCATGTGTTTTCATTGACCTTGTATGTAACTTAGCCACACAAATACTTTTGCGTTTGGTGTGAACCTGGCATAAGTGTTCAATTATAGCTCCTTGATTGCTTTTATTTCCTATTGATTTCCTCAATTATCCACTGACATAACCAGACCTTTTCTAATCCTTCAGAGATCGCTCGGCATTTTCGGTTTGGCAGTCAAGAGGACGCCCATGAGTTTCTGCGTTACACCATTGACGCCATGCAGAAAGCTTGTTTGAATGGTTATCCCAAGTAAGGCCCCTGACAAAACTATCTTCATAAGAATAGTGAGCTTGTTTTATTGTTTCAGAGAAAGAATAACTTTTTTTTGTTGACAGGCTGGACAGGCAGACGCAGGCCACCACACTGGTCCACCAGATATTTGGGGGATATTTGAGGTCAAGAGGTAAGGTCAATGTGACCATGTGTTGTACTGAGCTCCGAGATGAGGATGTTACTCATTATTAGCTATGTAACTCACCCAGGATGGATGGGGAGAAGATATTTCGATGGTTAGATTGTTAATCAGATGGACTGATGCATAATGGGAAGAATAAATAGGTAATCTAATGTTATTTATGGATGGATGGTATTTCACAGATGGATAGATATGTAGATAGGTCTTATATGCCGTCAGTTGGAAGGACAGATATTTAATAATTAACTAGATGGATAGATATTTGGATAGACTATCTGACTTCTGAGTAATGACATGGATAGATGTGCTGGAAATGTTATAAGTCTGAAAATATTTGGCTTTTACATATATGGATAATCGATGGATGGGAAAATATTTAGATGTATTGACATGTAAGATGAATAGATGTGTATTCAAATTATTGGATAGTTGTATCATCAAATTGATTGATCAATATTTGGATCATTGGATAGATTGGTAGATATTTGGTGGATCAATTATTGTATGGATAATCAAATGGTTTGATAGATATTTGGATGGAATTGCAGATTGCTGCTGATAATTAAAAATCAGACGAATATAAATATCCTGATAAATGTTGGTTAATCAGAAAAGAATAGACATTTGGATAGATTATCAGACGTATGGATAATCAGATATTTAGGTTTTCCTGATGCTTTTTGTATGGATGTTAGGGGTGTCAAAATTAATTGTTTCTTCGGTGCACCAGGATGCAGACGCGGACAATTAGGTATCGGTTCAGTAATAATCATAACTGGTTATTATGCACTGACGTCATTTACCTCATATGCGATATGTCGCGGTAGCTTACTATGACGAGGGGAGGCGAGCGTGAGTATTTACAACGCTCCAACTACTTAAAAATCCAAAAACTGTGCACAATTTGTGTGTGTGTTTGCTGGACAGCCTTTCACTGACTCTTACAGCAGAAACGCCTATTTCACTGCTATTGAGAGAACGGAAGTAAACTCCATTTCTCTCTCTCACTTTTCCTCTCCTCGGCTGTTTTACAGCGATACTTCTGGATACAGACACAAGCGCGTGTCTGCAGTTTTCTCCACCGCGTCTATCATGGATCAGCTGTGATTGCGCTGCCGCTTATCAGTGTTTAAACCAGGCTTTACTCATCTGTGAAGAGCGCAAGCACGTAGAGCCAATAGCAGCTTTTTCAGTTCATCGTGTGACCAATCAAAGGTTTAAACCAGGCTTTACTCATCTGTGAAGAGCGCAAGCACGTAGAGCCAATCACAGTTCTTTCAGTTGATCGTGTGACCAATCAAAAGTTTAAACCAGGCTTTACTCATCTGTGAAGAGCGCGAGCACGTATAGCCAATCGCAGCTCTGTCAGTTGATCACGTGACCAATCAAAGGTTTAAACCAGGCTTTACTCATCTGTGAAGAGCGCAAGCACGTAGAGCCAATCACAGTTCTTTCAGTTGATCGTGTGACCAATCAAAGGTTTAAACCAGGCTTTACTCATCTGTGAAGAGCGCAAGCAAGTAGAGCCAATCGCAGCTCTTTCAGTTGACCACTTGACCAATCAAAGGTTTAAACCAGGCTTTACTCATCTGTGAAGAGCGCGAGCACGTATAGCCAATCGCAGCTCTGTCAGTTGATCACGTGACCAATCAAAGGTTTAAACCAGGCTTTACTCATCTGTGAAGAGCGCGAGCACGTATAGCCAATCGCAGCTCTGTCAGTTGATCACGTGACCAATCAAAGGTTTAAACCAGGCTTTACTCATCTGTGAAGAGCACAAGCACGTATAGCCAATCGCAGCTCTGTCAGTTGATCACGTGACCAATCAAAGGTTTAAACCAGGCTTTACTCATCTGTGAAGAGCGCGAGCACGTAGAGCCAATCGCAGCTCTTTCAGTTGATCGTGTGACCAATCAAAGGTTTAAACCAGGCTTTACTCATCTGTGAAGAGCGCGAGCACGTAGAGCCAATCGCAGCTCTTTCAGTTGATCACGTGACCAATCAAAGGTTTAAACCAGGCTTTACTCATCTGTGAAGAGCGCGAGCACGTATAGCCAATCGCAGCTCTTTCAGTTGATCGCGTGACCAATCAAAGGTTTAAACCAGGCTTTACTCATCTGTGAAGAGCGCAAGCACGTAGAGCCAATCGCAGCTCTTTCAGTTGATCACGTGATCAATCAAAGGTTTAAACCAGGCTTTACTCATCTGTGAAGAGCGCAAGCACGTAGAGCCAATCGCAGCTCTTTCAGTTGATTGCGTGACCAATCAAAGGAGTGTAAGAAAGAACTTGTTGCTAGACAGGGCTCAGAAAGCGAGCGGGATATTTATGTGTTTATTTGCTATAAATGCTCGTGTTGTTAAAGGTACAGTTTATATCGGACTGTTTGTATTAAATGACAAAATTGTATTACAAATAGTATAAATATATTTATACATTTTAATACGTGAATTGCTGTGCTGTGATGTAACATATAAACTGTATGGAAAGCATCGTCAATGCACCGAGATATCGAATTGAACCGAATCAATGGCATGATAATCGTAACCGAACCGTGAGACAGGTGTAGGTTCACACCTCTAATGGATTTATTGATTTTCAGATAGCTAGATGGGTTTTAATGGTTTAATTTTCTACTGTGAATATTTTCTCTGGTGTAAATCTGAATTTTCAGCTTCATTACTTCAGTCTTTAGTGTCACATGATCAGACATGTATGGTAATCAGTTTTAAAAACGGTTGTGTTGGCCTATATTTGATAATGAAACCGTATTACTATGAAATAAAAAATAATTTATCATATATTAAATCTATTTTTTGCTGTCTTTGACCAGTTTACTGCAGAATCTTACAGACCTGAAACCTTTTGAATGGTAGCGTACGAGGCATTTTTACAAATTATTATTGTTTTTTCCCCTGTTTTTGCAGTGAAATGCTCCATTTGTAAAAGCGTGTCCGATACCTATGACCCTTACCTGGACATCGCTCTGGAGATTCGGGTGAGATTCAGAATTCGGTGATTCTGCCATGTCAGGATGATGATTGTTTGTTGTCTCAGACAGAAAAACATTTAACTCCCTTTTCTCTTTTACAGCAAGCGGCCAACATCGTTCGTGCCCTGGAGCTGTTCGTCAAGCCTGATGTTTTGAGCGGAGAGAACGCCTATATGTGTGCCAAGTAAGTAAAATACACACAATATCAGCACAACGCATTCATGCAGGCCCGTCAACTTCTAAATCCTGTAAGC
>NC_079437.1:57193279-57308279 GCF_903798145.1 Danio aesculapii | reverse complement strand
CATGTAGTTGTGGTAAACATTGAAATTGAGATTGTTTTTCACTGAACACTGTTCAAGTATGAAGCTGTTAATGGCACATATTGATTCATATAATGACAGTACGCTGGTTTATGAAAACGGTTTGGTGTTTTATCTCTCTTTCAGGAGTCTGTTGGTACAAGGAGTGCTCCTGCTGGAGATCCGTCAAGTGTGAACAGTCCAGCATCTCCAGCCAAGAGCACAGAGGAGCAGAAGAAACTCAAACCGCAGGCCCTCACCAATGTCACATCAGAGCCTATCAGCACCATGTCGCCGCCGCCTGCCAAACGGCTTGCCCTGTCAGCCAAGAAGGTCAGTTCTACTTCTGTTGTCTCCGTTCTTCTGCTAGCGCTTTCAAGATCGTTTGTGTGTTTGCCTTACCATGTTTGTCCACTTCATTCCTCTTTGACAAACAGGTATTAATTTAAAGACCAGTTCAGACTGGAACGCTAGGTTTTTGCTAATGCCAGCCAGTTATAATCCTGTATTAATACTACGTTTAATTCTCAGCTCATGTCAGTTTGCAGTTTTCACTGCTGTCCTTTTTAAGATTTTCTTTTCTTTTTTCTTTTGATTTCTAACAATTTCTAATTCTTCTCTGCTACACTTTCTTTTTTCCTTCCCCATTCCTATTCTGTTTTCTTCCTTTCTTATTTTCTTTGGTCTTGATTTCCTTCCCCATATGGGTCCCTTTGTCATTGTCACGTTTCATGGCTATGTTTTTTTTTTTTTTAATTTAAAATTTTTTTTAGACCACAAAGTTTTTATTTATGTCAATAACTGCAGGCCAGTGTCCGGCAGAGCCTGAGCAGCAGCACTGAGGCTCGGCCCCCTTCATCTCTTCATCTGTCCAGTGACCCCACACACTTTCTCAGCCCAGCCTCGCTCCACCCGCACCACAGGTACTGTCCAGATGCACACTTTCAATGCAAAGTCCCAAGTTTAGTCTGTTCAGAAAAATCAAGCCCATTTTTTTTATACTATGATCATGCAGAACTTAATTTGAAACTTTTAGTTTTATCTGTCTTAATTTGATTCCTAAAACCCAAACTTTATATGTTAGTCTGTGCTTTTTCAGGTAATTAAAACATTACTAGACCTTACATAGTGCAACTCCTATAGATGAATCATAAGAAACTTTGTGTTTTGTTATTTTTGATAAGAAACCAACTCTCCTTGTTCAAATTACGAAATTCCCTCAGCTGTCACACAAAAAGTAGGTTGTCTTTTCATTTTCATGCCTATTTTTCCCATTGACTTAAAAACGATAGTAGTGACAGATGATTTTGATAAATGTCTAGAACAAGGGTGTCCAAACTTGGTTCTGAAGGGCCGGTTTCCTGAGAAGTTTAGTTCCAACCCAAATCAGACACAACTGGGCTAGCTAATCAAGCACTTACTAGGCTTTCTAGAAACATTATTGCAGGTTTGTTGAGGCAAGTTGGAGCTAAAATCTGCCGGACACCGGCCCTCCAGGACCAAGTTTGGACACCCCTGGTCTGGAATGTCTAGAATTAGTTGCTTGAATTGTTGAATATTTAAAATTTGTTATTAAATGTGTCATTATACCTTAATGTTTTTTACTAAATGACACATGCGACAACACTTCTAATACAACAAATGCACTTTCCAAACCATTTACTAGTGACAGTAATTTGGAGAGGCCTATTTGACATCTTTTCTCATTCTATTCATGTTGGTATCAAAGCATTTCTCAACTTGTAATAATGTAAATGTTTGTGTATTTGGCCTAGATTTTCACCTCATTCGCTCAGCCTTCAGTCTCCACCTTCAGCTCACCTTTCTAAAGATTTGAGTCCCCTAAAACGGCCCTCCTCCACTGTGGAGCCACTCGCTCCTACTCTCTCTCTGCAGACCAATGGCCATCAGCCACACAGTTCACCCGGACCAATTCAGAGCCAGAACTTGTCGGCCTCAACCACACCACTTCTTGCCAGTCCTGTAGTAAAAAACAAGAAAAAGAAGCTAAAAAGATCACATTCAGAAGTGGAGCAGGGTGACCTTACAGCCTCAGCCCCCGAAGAACCAAAGTCAAGAGCTGAAAACCAGAAGAAGAAAAAGAAAAAGAAGAAACGGAAAAGGGAAGCAGAGGCAGATGATGTTGAGGGACAGAGAGAGAGTGTGCAGTCCCATCTTGAGCCCCATCAAGATGAGGACTGGTGCCTTGGAGAAACATGGAGCATCAGCACTGCTGCCAAAGGAAATGGGTTTAAGCTTTCTGAAGCGGAGGAGATTCAGCAGACAAAACCTCAGCCTGTGCTTGAGAAACACCCCAACCTGAAGAAGAAAAAGAAAAAGAAGTACAAACTCGCTGAGCAACTGGAGGAGCACAGGAATGGAGCCACATCATCAAAGTGGTAAGTTAAATTTTTTTAACAGCTTCACTATTCAAACCATTGTTTGACTGCAGTAATACCTGGTATAACATTAAATATTTATCCATGTCAAATGACCTTTTCACCACCCACCATGTGAACCTGTGAGGAAATATTAGAGCATCTGTATTGTATATGTAGTTCCTCTATATATGATTTTGTTGGAGAAATAATCCAATTGAATGGCCCTGATCTCGAACTGAAGACTGAAGAGAAATACTGTTACTAGTAGAATCAGGCTTCTAGGTCAGGCAACCAGTCAACACCACCTCATACTGTGCTTATTAGTGCTCTTGGGGATTCGACTGTCTTATACACTCAGTGCTTCAAGGCACTGTAATCCCCTGGGGGTATCAAGCTAGTTTTATGTGTCACATCTCATACTTCACCACAAAGGTTATGGGTGTGGGACTACATTATCAGCTGGAACCTCTAATAAATAGGGGGATTTGAGAACCTTTTGTAATCTCTAGACAACCCTTGATTAAGAAGTTCTGATATCGAGCTGGGCAAATCTTCTCTGAATGGGAGGAGTCTACATCTCTTTATATGGTTTCTGTTTTACTTATGGTGCCCTCAGAGATTGTCCTGCTAGTGCCACCACCCTCTGTATTTCAAGGTGATTTCAGATTAGCACTTTCACTGGTTCAAGGACCATCATTGTCTTGAGAGACTTCATAGTCATATCACCTTGCAGCCCAAGACTGGTTACTCACTGAAGCTAAGCAGGGCTGAGCCTGGTCAGTATCTGGATGGGAAACCACATAGGAAAACTAGGTTGCTGTTTGAAATTGTGTTAGTGAGGCCAGCAGGGGGTGCTCAACCTGTGGTCTGTGTGAGTCCTAATACCCCAGTAAAAGTCAAGGTGACACCATCCTGTCAGTGAGCACCGTCTTTCGGATGAGACGTTAAACCGAGGTCCTGACTCTCTGTGGTCATTAAGAATCCCATGGCATTTCTCGTAAAGAGTAGGGGTATAACTTCTGTGACCTCACCAAATTCCCTCCATCAGCCCTTACCAATCATGCCCTCCCAATCATCCCCATCCACTGAATTGGCTGTATCACTGTCTCTCCGCTCCACCAATAGCTGGTGTGTGGTGAGGCACCGTTGTCCTATGGCTCCTGTCACATCCAAGTGGGTGCTGCACACTGGTGGTGTTGTGGTGATTGTGAAGTGCTTTGGGTGTATGAACATACATGATAAATGTGCTATAAAAATACACACATTGCATTACATAGTTCTGTTGTCTGAAATATCAGGCTGGTGAGGGTAGACCCCACTGAAGAAGAGCAGTACACACCTCATTATAAGGTATCTGTTTTCCTTGGGTGCCCAGTCAACCAGACCTGCCAACTTCAATGATTTGGGGAGCAGTGATCCTCAGCTAGGCCACAGCCACACAACTTCAGAAACTGTTGGGTCTGATAAGAACAGTGTCCAATGAGACATTTGTGTACTGTTATACATAAATGAGACCTCTGCAGTGGTGATTTAGGACCAAGGTGTTTTCCCTAAGGGGCGACCCATTTCACATGATCAAGGCCTTAGACGTGGAGGAAGTCTTTGTTCCTGTCCCAGGGATCAGTGGTTGGGGAGTCATCATGCAATGATGATGAAATACGTTTCACCCATTGGCTAAGAAGCTGTCCTGGAGGATCACTCAGCATTAGCTCTGTGAAAGGACCATCATTTTTTGTGATGAATAAATTGCCTGGAGATGCTGACCATGTCTCAAGCTACATTTGTGCACAGTGCCACATTCACACCACATACCACGTCCCAGGCAGCGTTTTGTTCTCTCTCAGGTTCTAAGTCAGAAATGACAACGAGGCTGCTTCCTGCAATAGAAAGTTAACCATTTTTAAATTACAGTGATTTGATACACCTGTGGTCTAATATAAAATGTTCTTAAATATAAGTATAGTTATTGTAACATCATTCATTAAACATGGCAATTGACTTGTTTTTTTCTTGTAGCTCTGTTGTAAAAGAGGTTGGTGATGCTAATGAGAAGACAGAGGAACTACGAAAGACCAAGAAGAAAAAGAAAAAGAGAAAACAGAAAGATTTCCAAGAAGAGAATGAAAGGCAGAGCAATGGAGGAAATCTTCACATAGATCTTCAAGAGACGAATGGAGTTGAGTCCAGTGAGATGAGCAATACGGACAAGAGGAAACCTGATAAATCGAAAGCAGGTTAATATACATGCTGCTGTCCATCATACACATTAGACAGGGCTCGAAATTAACCTTTTTTTCTTAGTAGCACCGGTGCTCCTAACTTCAAAAACGTAGATGCACCAGACAAAATTTAGGTGCACCCACCAAAATTTATGAGCACAGTTACTATGCGTTTTATATTACCAGATTTATTGCATTTGAAATCAACACTAATCAAAACAAACAAACAAAACAATCTGCATGCGCCCACCAGCCCTGCTTGACATTGAGATGAACTGAGCTAACGATAGTAACTTTGTTGTTCTCACGGGTGCTGTCTGATATTGCACAGTTGATATTGACATATAACTTATCATTCACATACGTCATCCTGACAGCAAAAACGGTCTTATCTTTAGGTGCAATATTAGTTTAATCTAAGTGAATGCAAGCTCTTTAGCGATGGTGAACGCTGTACCAGTTGCACGATGACGATTAAATGAAGGATTAAATAACGTTAGAACATCTCTTGGTTAAAAATGTGTAGATGTGGCAAACACTGTTACCTGAAAACTCCGTACCACTGGCTTTACAGTGAATGCCTTTAGTTTTCATAGCGGACTTTAACCCACTGGAAGTCTTTTATCCACTCTTCGAAAAGTGTGTCTATAGATAATTTCGGGTGCAAAACGTTTGGGACCAAAACGGTTGCAATTTCGAGCCCCGTTAGACCTTTTTTCTTTAAATAGTTATTTAGAAATAAGTCACATTTCTGTTTAAAATACACAGTATTAGAGATATAACCTCATTCAGCTAACATGTTTTTGTTTGATGGGCTTATACAAAAATCAACCCAGGCTCATTCTGAAAACGTAGTCCCGCGGACGTTTCTGGAGACCGCAAATTATGTAGCCGGGGGTACGTATGGCTGCATTGAATTTTTTTTAAACTAACGCTACGGGGCGGTGTGACGCCGTTTCTTTTCGCGCTTATCGGCTGACCGCTTACCCTATGTGTCGTCGTGTACATCGGCAGACTTGAGATGCAGAGAGGAGATGACCAAGACGACGACAGGGTTCGTGTCCAGGGAAGAGCGCTACCAGAAATCAGGTAACACAAAGAATGTGGTAAAATCCGAGAACGTGGTAAAAATCAGATGGGGGCTTTTCTTTTTCTGGACGGCTTTTGTAAACCGTTGTTTGGGTTTTAGGGAAGTGGGTGAGGGGGTCAATCGATAAAATTGGTTGATATTAGGGGAAGGAGGAATGTGGGTCTGTCGATTGGTCGGCCGGCCAGTTAGTCAGACAGACGTTCAGCCTCTGGTGCTTTTACGCGCGAACACTCGCGAGAGAAATTTGAAATACGAAAAAGTGCACGCAGCGACTTCTCCTGGATTCGCGAAAACAAAAACTGCAAAAATGCGTACCTCCCGGGACGTATTTCGCGGTCTCTAGAAATGTCCACAGGACTACGTTTTCAGAATGAGCCTGGGTTGACAAAATGATTTGAAACTCGAGTTCATGAAACTTCAAGAGCTACAGCTTTTTTCCCTATGTACACACAAGACATATTTCTCTCAAATATCGTTCACACATTTGTCTAATTCTGTGTTAGTGAGCACTTCTCTATTGCTGAGATGATCCGTCCATCTCATAGGTGAGGCATGTCAAGATGGCCTCAACCACAGACCATGTGTAACCACACCAATTCAGGACTTCCACTTCCAGCATCTTTATCTCCAAGATTGTCTGAGACCAGCCATCCTAGACAGAAGCTATGACAATCTTTTTGCTTAACCAAAGAATTTCTGCAGAAACGGAAGCTTATCATCATGCTCGTTGCCCTCATCTGGCTCTCGACCTGAATGTAGTTCATCATCGTAACCGTCTTGAGTGGGCAAATGCACACAGTTGTCTCCTAACACTTTAGAGAGGTGGTCTCTTCATGGATGAATCCCAGTTTTCACTGTGGGGTTGATGGCAGACTGTGTGTGTGGCGTTGAGTGGTTTGTTGTTGTAATGTATTGTAGCAGTGGGGTAAGGGTATGGGGAGGCGTATGTTCCAGTTCCTGCCAATATCCAGCAACTTTGCGCTGTCATGAAAGAGGAGTGGACCATCATTCCACAGGTCACAATCAACAACCTGATCGACTCCATGAGGAGGAGATGTGTAACACTTCCCAATACAATATAGCTGCACATTTTGGAGTGGCCTTGTAAGCTACGGTCACACTGGACTTTGTGTGTGTGAAATTCTGTCGTGCGGCGCTGCGAAATGGGGCGGGATTAAACAAGTTTATTAGACATTTAAAAAAAGCGAACGATTGCTCCATGTTTTAAATTTCTGCTCAGAGAGGTCGTGTTTTGATCCTCGATTGGTCTCACGCAGTCAAGTGATGCGATTTCGCAGGTTAGAAGTCACCAAGCTTGAACTTTGCACCGCAGCAACCTGCGAAACTCGACGCATGACCCTGCGTTCCGGTCTGACGCATTCACGTGCGTATGAATGGAAGTCTATGGGAGGAAAATCCCAGTGTGACCGCAGCTTTACTGTGGTTAACCTAAGGCACACCTGTGCAATAATCATGCTGTCTAATCAGTATCTTGATATGCCACACCTGTGAGGTGGATGGATTATCCCAACAAGGAGAAGTGCTGACTTGCGGGCATTTTACAGCAGGATTAGGATTATTTAATGCTCTTTTGAATGACATTAATACAATTAAGTCAGAAAGTGGCAATTTGACAGCATAGTTGACAGTCACTTTCTTCATTCTGAATTAATCGGCAGCATTCAGTGAATGACTCATGACACCAAGAGCAGTTATTGATGGCAAAATGTTGTTTACATATCACCTTTGAATACAATTCCCCAAAATGTAATGATTTTATTTTTTAAGACCGCAAATAAGTTACATTTCTCTGTTTTATGTTTCAGCTCCAGTGATTGTTTGGGACAGTCAGGTTCAGGATGGATTCAAGAGCAGCCAGAATCATGAAGAAGCAGAGGTTGTGTCTGGGAAAAACTCCTGCGCTGCTCCTGTTTGCTGGGACGGCAAGAAAAGCTGTGATGTGGTTCAGGAGCTCCTCAAGAACTCCTCTGATAAAGCCTATGGAACTGAGGGTGAGCTTACAATCAAAGTGTCTTTCGTTTGTTCTTTCCTTTCCCTTATAGTCAGGCTTTATTCTGTTGGTGTCGTCAATCTGGCACCCTGTGTTTCAGAGCAGAAGCGCGGTGAAAGTGTTTTGAATTTGGAGTGCAATACCTTATCCTACCACCGGGTGTCACTCTTACGTGTACTGCATTTTTAAACTACCTGTATTTGAAATGCCTTGTATGTCCAGACGTAACTTATTCCAAAAAACTGCCTCAGAATATTTAACCTCCTAGGGCTTGTGTGTCCACATATGTGAACAGCAAAGTTTAGCTCTTAAGTGGCTGTTTAAAATACTTTGCATGTTTTTTATTTTGGTACAGACATACAGTGTCATCCTGCAACTGTTTTGCAGCATATGAAATGTCCCAAACACAATTTTTAACTGTCCAAAATGGGCAGAAGAAAATGTTGTTTTCACTCTCTGATGGTCAAAACAAGTTCAAAAAAAGTTGTATGTGTTTTATATGCGTTAAAAACAGTCAGGAAAAAGTGTTTTATGTAAATTCGGACACGAGTCCACATATATGGACATAATTTTTCTCTAAAAGTACATCATATCAAAAGATGATACTTGGGTTTTATTCTAATTAGGTTCCAATAAGCCCAAATAAAGTAGTAGTAAAAAAAATGCATGTAAAAAACATCTTGGAAGAGGTTAAAAGACCTCTATCATGTTTCCACTTATTACAGTTTTTAGCTGTAGGTAACCTAAAGGAATATCTCCAAAAAGTCTTTTAGGATCTACTGAAGTTCTCATCTGAATCCTTGATTTGCTTTGCTGAATTATTGAATCATTTCATCCATCAGTTCTCAGTTGGGAAGGCGATCCGTCGCTCATCAGCAGAGATGCCATTCAGGATTCACGCTACGCTAAAAACCTGACTGTCATTGATGAGTGGGATAGTGAGTTCGACAGCGGAAAGGTGAGGATTAAAACTCTGACCTCTCATATGTTCTGTGCTTAGTACCGAAGAGTCGTTTAAAGCAGATCTCAGACTAATAGTCCACTGTAGACCGTTTACAGACATATTACTAGTGCTAGTTTTGCTGAGTGTTAGTTTTATCATAGAGCGTATGGTCTGAAATGTTGTATTTTGCTTAAACGCAACGTCCCATTTCAGGTTGTGCATGAAATTGTCACTTGCAAACGTGAGTTTATGTACATAGATGCTTTAAATGCAAGTAAAGCGCTTTAATGTTTCATACAAAGAACTTGTACTTAACTTGTTTCGAATTTTCAATTGTCGCTATATGTGTGAAATAATTTCCAATATTGTCCCTGTTAAACCAATATATTAGTGAACTACAGGTGGTTTGTCAAACCCACTCACCTGTGTGAAGCACACTTCCTAAATGCATATTTTTTTATTAGTTCCTGAGATATGGGCTGCGTTCGAAACCGCCTACTACTCAGTAGGTACTGCATTTAAATTTAAACGTACTACTCCGCCATTAGAGAAGTACGTTCTATACAGTATGAATGTGAAAAGTATGAATGGAATTCGGACGTACTACATCCGCCATTTTGTCATGGTCACGTGACCTACCTGCGTCAGTTGCGTCGCTTTACTCCCATTCATGAATTCACTCGCGGGGCATCATGGGATAGCGCAGCATGGATGGGATGCGCACTTCAGAATCTCGTCTGAACTAGTAAGTCATCCGGGTGCTTTTCGCATACTGATTTTCGAATTCTATGAATTCGGACATACTACTCGTCTCGCATACTGATTTTAGCGTACTATATAGTATGGAAGTATGCGGTTTTGGACGCAGCCATGGAGTGATTGTTTGAGATATGGCGTGATTGAAAGTGTCTGGTGCAAATGTGGAGAACTTGTCAGTTTGTGTCGGAGATAAAAGATTAAATGTTTTCTACTTGGGATTTGTCAAACTAATAACCTGTGTGAGGCACACTCAGAATTGCAAAATGATTTGAGGTTGTCGTTTGGTGTGGTGGGGGTGAGAAGAGGGGTTTCTGATTTTGCTCGTTATAGCAGACTGATGTAGTCTGTCTGTGCATAACATGCTCTGAAAACTAACTGCATAATAAACAGCGACGTGTAAAAGTATATGATCCCTGCCAGTTCTCCTAATCTCTCAGAGTCGCATGTGCAATTTGAAACAGTTTGTCAGAAAAACTACATCCTGTGCTCCATCCTTTATCAATACTGATATTTGAGACGTGTTTCATTCTTTTAACATTACACTATCAGGACCATGTGCATTTAAATTGTAAGTTTTATATTACAGTTTTATAAGTAATGAAAATTTATAATAAAGAAATCTGAAAAAAGATACTTCTATTTAAAATACGAACTTATCGTCATCTATCATTACTTTTATTTTTAGAAATCTGTTAAAACTGGCCAGAACATTTAACTTTCCACAGTCAGAATTTGGCCATTTAAAAAAGAAAAATACAAGCAAAATAATAATAATAATAATAATAATAATAATAATAATCCAACTTTTGGTCTTTCAAACCACCCGGACCCCCCATTCCCCCATATATATACCCCCCATATATATATTCAATTCAATTCCCCTTTATTTGTATAGCGCTTATACAATGTAGATTGTGTCAAAGCAGCTTCACATAAAAGGTCACAGTAAATAGGAACAGTGTAGTTCAGTTTGTAGTGTTTAAGTTCAGTTCAGTTTAGCTCAGTTCAGTGTGGTTTAATAATCACTACTGAGAGTCCAAACACTGAAGAGCAAATCCAACGATGCGCAGCTCTATAGATCCCGAACCATGCAAGTCAGTGGCGACAGCGGAGAGGGAAAAAAAACTTTACTAAAGGCGGAAGTGAAGAAAAAAACCTTGAGAGAAACCAGACTCAGTTGGGCACGATCATTTTAATTTCTCCGCTGGCCAAACGTCTTGTGCAGAGCTGCAGTCTCAGCGGCGGAGGCTGGAAGCTGGCCTCAGCGAAGACTCGTCTGTCTCTGGAGCGTCACAGGAATCAGTCTCATGTTCTCCACTCTTCCATGACCATCACAGTAGCCGCTCAGGATACGGCCTGGTCCAGGATATGGAAACCTTGGGATCATCTCGTCGTTGGTCTTGGATCGAATCAGTGACTCTGCATAGTCTGAGGGCCTCGGGAAGAGTATCCCCAGGTGGAAATGGAGAATAAAGATATTATTATTATTATTTTTTTTTTCCACCAGTCCCCACCTATGTCATGTGCAAACCTACGCCCTTGTACCAGTGAATCTGCAGTCCATGTGGGAATGGGAAGATCATTCCACCTACGAGGAACATTAAAGGTTTTGGATGGTGACTTATAACCTCTCTGTGATGGTACCATAAGGCAGACTATTAGTTTTTGTATGATTAAATTAATACTAGCTGTAAATAAGATGTTTTTGACGACCACCAAACATGCACAAGAATAGACAAAAATACTAGACAAGCCTATCTATTTCTAAAATGACAACTGATCAAGCAGGAGCTAGATTGTGTAAAATATTGTTGACTGTTAGAGAGTGTGTTAATACCATAGACTGTAAAATATATGGACGTAGTATCCGTGACGTCACCCATAGGTTTCTGAAGAGCGCAAAAGAAGCCACAAGTAGGCGCGGCCAACCGTCGCCATTTTGTTCGCGCGTCATCGCACCCACGGCGGGATACCAAACAAGGGCAAAGAGGCGGAGAGTAAGCGGAGCTACAGACACCTAATGGCACTTTGCTTAGACCTGGCAGACAGACTTTACTTTGGGAGAAACGCTTGATACTTTATTACCTGCGACTCCTTTGTGTTCTGACCACATGTGCTTGGCTGTACACTATATCAATAAAGTGTTTAGACTTTTAAAAACACTGTAGTAATACATTGAGCCACTAAACATTGTTCTTATGACGTTTTTCTACAGGAGGAAAACGCGAAATACTTCCAAACACTTCAAATATAGTCTGTGTTAGTAAATGCAAGACTATTGATGAACTCCAGCATAACACTGTATGACAACGCTTCAGATGACTGTTCTAGAGCCTACAGCTAATCAATCTGTCACATTCTGGAGTGCTTTACGGGTCTAAAGAAAAATATTAATGATAAATGATCTTAAATAAAACAAATACACTTATAGAGATGGTGTATAAGTATATAACTTTACTCACATGGGAAACGAGGTCACGTGAACGGTTTGTGAGCACAATTAAGTGCACACAGCATCCCATATCATCTGATAATTGTAAGAAATAAGTCCAAAAGGCAGCTGACTGTGTAAAGTCACATAAAACAAAACAAAAATACGATGAATATGCCGAGATCAGTGGCTAATCTGCCGGATTCAGCTGAGGTGAAGTGTCTAGCTGTCACTCAAGTGGCCACGCCCTTAATTATGCAAACTTAAAATAACCTAATATAAAGGAAATGGATGAGTTATAAAAAAATTCACCCCCCTCACAGTTGTCATGGAGGGTAATAATAGCTATATGAACCAAAATCGTTCTTTGTACCAGGCTGTAAACACCTTTTTTTCTGCTGTAAAGTTGGCCATTCTAACAGTGGGCTCAATTGCAATTTGCTCTATTATGGAGCCAGGACTAGCGGAATTTTGATGAATTGCAGTTTCTGTTACTTCCGTATTGGCCTCCCGAGGGAGAGCGGGAGGTTGCCGCTTGGTTAATACATGCGAATCCTGAAGACAGTTGAGACTCTGCAGATAACATATATGGATTCTGAGTCTATATAAACAGTTGAAGTCAAAATGATTTGCCCACCTGTGAGTTTTTCACAGTATTTTCTATCAAATATTTTCTCTTCTGGAGAGATTTTTGTTTTATTTTGGTTGGAATAAAAGCAGTTTTTAATTTTTAAACGGTCAATATTATTAGCCCCCCTCAGATCTAAGGTCTTAAAATATCTAGTCAAATATTATGTACTGTCATCATGGCAAAGATATAATAAATCAGTTATTAGAGATGAGATAATAAAACTATTATGTTTAGAAATGTTGAAATAAATCTCTCCGATAAACAGAAATTGGGGATAAAATGTACAGGGGGGCTAATAATTCTGACTTTAACTGTATGTTTTGTATTATTAAGTATATGTGAAGTGTATAGACCAAGTTGTTTTATTTGCCTCATTTAAACAGGTGAAGAAAATTAAAAAATACCGAAAGGACAGGAGGTGGAACGGAAACGTCTTCCAGAAGATCCAGGAGCATCGTAACATGTGGTCTGTGACGGGAGGCAGACGGAGCTGTCTGGGCTATCGACACTCAACGGTGCTTCACCTTATTCTCTTTATTTCTTCTCCAGTTTAAACTATTATTGATGGTAATTTGTATGACTGAAGTCTGATATTTTTGACAATTTAATTCCATGGTAAAGTGCATGTCATAAGGGAGATTTTTTAAAATATATTTTTATTTTATTTATATGTTTATAATTGTTTTTAAATGTTTTTGTTTTTATTCATTTATATTTATTTTATTGGTTTATTTATGTTGATTTTAATTTTTTTTGGATTATTTATATTTATTTATTTGTGTATTTGTTTATTTTTTATTCATATTTATTTACAATTTTGTTTGTTTTTTATTATTTATTTATTTTATTCCTTTATATTTACATTTATTTATTTTCATTTGTTTTTTATTTATATTTATTATGACTATTGTTATTTGTTTATTTGTATTTATATATTTATTTATATGTATTTGTTTTTTATTTATATTTATAAAAATTTTGTATATTAATATTTGTTTGTTTACTTTTTATTTTATTACTTTTTATTTATATTTATTTATTTTTATTTGTTTATTTTTTTTATTTATGTATTAATTTATTGTTTACTTGTTTTGATTTTTAATATTATATTATTTTTTATTTGTATGTATTTGTGTATTTTGTTTTATTTGTAGTTTTTTAATCTTTTTTTTATCTAAATAAAACATTTATTTATTTATATTTGTTTATTTTACTTTGTTTATTTTTTATTTATGTGTTGAATTATTGTTTACTTGTTTTGATTTATAATATATTATATAATATATATATATATATATATATATATATATATATATATATATATATATATATATATATATATATATATATATATATATATATATATATATATATATATATATATATATTTATTATTATTTATTGATTTTTAACACTATTCTTTTTTTTACTATTTATTTATTTTTATATATTTGTGTTTATTTATATTTTTATTCATTCATTTTTTTTCGGCTTAGTCCCTCCAACTTATCCAGCACATATTTCACGCTGCAGATGCCCTTCCAGCCGCAACCCATCTCTGGGAAATATTTTTATTCATTTATATGTATTTTGTCTGTTTTGTTTTTGTTTATGTTTATATACATTTTTATTTGTTTATTGTTTGTTCATTTATTTTTTATTTAACATTTATTTTTATTTATATAAATTTTTTATTGGTTTGTTTTATTTAGTAATGTATTAATTTATTATTATTTTTATTTCTACATTTGTTTTTATTAATATGTATTTGTTTATTTAGATTTATTCACATTTTGATTTATTATTAAGTTTATTTATTTTGATTTTATTTATTTATATGTTTTTATTTATTTATTTTATAAATATCTAGATTAAACCTTAAAAATAAAAGCGTAAATGCTAAGCAAACCAGAACAAAGCATAAAATTTATTTCCTCTGAACCATACAAACTAAACTAAACACACCCCAAGTAGACCACCAGTGTGAACTAGGAAAGTATGAACCTTCTTGCATGTTAATAACCATCAGTTGTTTTTGTTTTTCAGTTTTGAGATGCGGGTCCCAAGCGCGTGCCGTGACCAGACCAGTTGCCTCATTGGATCAGAAGCAGTCAGATCTGTCTCGAATTCTCCCGAAGAACACAAGTTACCCAGAATACAGCAGTACTGTGAAATAAAGCGATGAGGCTGAGGCTCTCTCTCTTCAGGCCGTCTGAAATCCACAATATATTCCACTAATGGTGCCCTTATGAGGGTCATAGTAAATGTGAGTTGTTATGAGCCCGTTAATCTTTCATGAGCTTATGGAAACAATTGTTTAACCGGGCTGGTTTTAAAGGACTGTTCGAGCTGAAATGGCCAATGATCCAGACCACCAGTTTCTCATCGAGATGAGAAACCTTACACTTGTAAACATGAGAAACCGAATCTGCCACCTGCTAATGTTTTAAAGCATAATTCACATGTAATCTCCCTGTATACAGTCATTTAGCTTCGTCATATTGAAGCCAGTTCTCTATATTATAAGACAAGCCCTGGCGTTCTGCATTACAATACATCAAGGCCATACTACTTCCCCTCATCAAATCCACACTCGCAGTGATCATCATTTCTAAAGTGACTCTCTTGTGACCATTTCCAATCTGAAAACGTGTCTTTTATGCACAAAAGCGCTGCATACGACGACAATGCAATACATTTCATCCACGTGAGACAAATAAACACGGGCCTTAACACAAACCACTGTGTTTTTGCCAGGAGGGCTGAAACAGCTAATAATTAGACTCTGGATCTGCTCGTTTGAGTTAGCGTTTGCCCCATCCTGCATCTCTTTTTCTACTCTCTATGCAACTCCAGTCAATCCTGCGGACGGTCAGTCCTGGGAGAAACTCTTCGAACGCTGGTCCAAACATCCTCCGCGTGAGCTGTAAAACACCCCGTCGTCCGTGTCTGTTCACCGTGCTTTTCTACATCGGGTCACCAATATGATGTACATGCTAATAATCCACCGCAGGAGTAAAGCAATGTTGTTCCGTTTAGGACATTGTACAGTCGACCTTGTGCTCTCTGTGATTCCCTCCTGTCATGAATTTGTTTTGGTTTTTAGAGAAGTCGCCTTGGTTTCGTTTTTAAAGAAAGGAATAGAACATATTGCAAATTCTACTTATTAAATGCACATTGCTAAAGTGAAGCCTAATGTATTTAAGGTTTGTGGAAAACATGTAAATGAGGAATTTTATTAACCAGTAGGTGTGCGCGCGCGTGTTGAATGTCCGCTTTGAGGTCTTGTTCAGGACCGGACGCACACGCGCAGGACTTCCCCCATGCGTTCTGTAGGATGTCTGTTTTCTCTTAGAGACTCACTGGAGATACTGTAGGTTATTTTCAGAGACTGGATGCTGACGAACACAAGCGTGTCTTTTGTCATGTTTGAGTCGATGGTTCTGTACCTAATGCCTTTTCTGAAGAGAAGTCATTCAGTATTGCAAATACTTAAATATAGATATACTGGTGCAATAAAGTTGTGACTTTTTGTGAAAAGCTGCTTGTCAGTTTCTTTTAAGAGTTTTATTTCGCATCAGAGAAAAAGATTGCTGGTTTGTTTCCCATACAGAGCTATTGTATGAACGGAGATGAAAATTTGAGCACTAGTTTCTTTATTTTTTTAAATGCTTTAAATAAAACGCGTGTCGGCGCCAAGGGTGAAGGTGTACACTTGACATTGGTGGGGACTATAGACTGTAAATATATGGACATCGTATCGGTGGCGTCACGGCAGTGTATCTTTCGGTCATTGGAGTGTCATTTTAGAAATGGATCGTGAAAGACGAGCCGCTTTTTGATTTTCGTTTTCAAATTCAGAATGTTGAAATGAGCCATTTTTCTTTTTGATGGTAAAAAAACGGAAAAACAAAATTAAAAAATGATTTAATTTTCATTTTTTATTTCGAATAACAAAAAATAAAATCACCAGAAAACGAAAGAAGGCTTGTTTTTATTTTCCGAAACCAGATAGGCTGACGTAATGTGGTTACGATATAGAGTCCCAAAGTGTAGGTTAAACCGTTATAAGAAATCCTTTGTACCCGTTTCAGTGGGTTTATTTAATAAGAGTCTATCTTAATTAGCATTATAAATTTTGTAACTGTTGTATTTTGTATTGTTTTTAGTGAATGTCTGCAGCAATATGGCGATCCCCAAAACAAATTTCCTGTCAAGGACAATAGTTTTACTACTACTACTGCTACACACCGGCTAGCTGTGCTATTATTTCTTTCCACTTAATAATGTTATAAAAGGTATTTTCTTGTGATAACTGTATTTTTAATATGTTTTAAACTGTATTTAAGACATTTTCCTTATTAAGACGACATATTTCTCGAATAAGAGCCGGATATAGGCTCTATATTTATTTTTTGTTAGCATGGTTTAAATGAAACAACATTTATTTTGACGCTACATGCTAGCGTTACGTTATTTTACTGAACATTTTTCTGAAAAGAAAGTCTTAATATTGTTAAAACCATTATTATTATTATATTAGTATTTCAACATTCGATTTTGAATTTTAAAACGAAAATCAAAAAATGGCTCGCTTTTCATTTTTACGATATCCGTTTCTAAAATGAAAGTCCAATGATCAAAAGATACACTGACCCATCACCCATAGGTTTCTGAAGAACCCAAAAGAAGCTACCTGTAAGTGTGGCCAAATGTCGCCGTTTTGTTTGCGTGTCATCACACCGACCGGGGGATACCAAACAAGGGCAAAGAGGCAGAGTGTGAGGGAAGCTACAGACGCCTGCTAGCATTTTGCTTAAACAGGCTTTTCTATAGGAGAAACGCTTAATACTCCATTACCTGCGACTCTTTGTGTTCTGACCACATGTGCTTGGCTGTACACTATATCAATAAAGTGTTTAGTCTTTTAAAAACACTCCTGTAATACATTGATCCACAAAACATTGTTCTTATGATGTTTTTCTACAGGAGGAAAATGTGAATTACTTCCAAACCCTTCAAATATAGTCTGTGTTAGGAAATGCAAGGCTAGTTATGAAATCCAGGCATAACACTGTATGACAACGCTTCATATGACTGATCTACAGCTAATCAATCTGTCAGATTCTGGAGTGCTTTACGGGTCTAAAGAAAAAATATTAATGATAAATGATCTTAAATAAAGCAAATACATTTATAGAGATGGAATATAAGTATATAATTTCACTCACCTGGGAAATGGAGGCCACGTGAATGGTTTGTGAGCACAATTAAGTGCACACAGCATGCTGTATTATCTGATAATGGAAGGAAATAATTCCAAAATTGACTGTGTAAAGCCACATAAAACAAAACAAAAATATGATATATATGCAAGCGGCAACCTCCCGCTCTCCCTCGGGAAGCCAATACGGAAGTAACTGAAACTGCAATTCATCAAAATTCCTCTAGTCCTGGCTCCATAATAGAGCAAATTGCAACTGAGCCCACTGTTAGAACTTTACAGCAGAAAAAAAGGTGTTTACAGCCTGGTACAAAGAACGATTTTGGTTCATACAGCTATTATTACCCTCCATGACAACTGTGAGGGGGTGAATTTTTTATAACTCATCCGTTTCATTTATATTAGGTTATATTAAGTTTGCATAATTAAGGGCGTGGCCACTTGAGTGACAGCTAGGTCTCGCTGGTCGCCGTCACTTCACCTCAGCTGAATCCGGCAGATTAGCCACTGATCTCAGCATATTCATCGTATTTTTGTTTTGTTTTGTGTGGCTTTACACAGTCAGCTGCCTTTTGGACTTATTTCTTACAATTATCAGATGATGTGGGATGCTGTGTGCACTTAATTGTGCTCAGAAACCATTCATGTGGCCTCGTTTCCCATGTGAGTAAAGTTATATACTTATACACCATCTCTATAAATGTATTTATTTTATTTAAGATCATTTATCATTAATATTTTTCTTTAGACCCGTAAAGCACTCCAGAATGTGACAGATTGATTAGCTGTAGGCTCTAGAACAGTCATCTGAAGCGTTGTCATACAGTGTTATGCCTGGATTTCATCAATAGTCTTGCATTTACTAACACACACTATATCTGAAGTGTTTGGAAGTAATTCGCGTTTTCCTCATGTAGAAAAACATCATAAGAACAATGTTTATTGGCTCACTGTATTACTACAGTGTTTTTAAAAGTCTAAACACTTTATTGATATAGTGTACAGCCAAGCACATGTGGTCAGAACACAAAGGAGTCGCAGGTAATAAAGTATTAAGCGTTTCTCCCAAAGTAAAGTCTGTCTGCCAGGTCTAAGCAAAGTGCCAGCAGGTGTCTGTAGCTTCGCTCACTCTCCGCCTCTTTGCCCTTGTTTAGTATCCTGACATGGGTGCGATGACACGCGAACAAAATGGCGACGGTTGGCCGCGCCTACTAGTAGCTTCTTTTGCGCTCTTCAGAAACCTATGGGTGACGTCACGGGTACTACGTCCATATATTTTACAGTCTATGTGTATATGCCGAGTTTAGCAGCTAATCAGCCGGAATCAGCTGAGGTGAAGTGATGGCGCTCATCGAGATCTAGCTGTCACTCAACTGGCCACGCCCTTAATTATGCAGACTTAATAAACCCTAATATAAAGGAAATGGATGAGTTCTAAACAATTCACCCCCTCACAGTTGTCATGAGGATACTATTAGCTATATGAACCAAAATCGTTCTTTGTACCAGGCTGTAAACAAATCTGCTCTATTATGGAGACAGGACTAGAGGAATTTTGATGAATTGCAGTTTCAGTTACTTCCGTGTTTGCTTCGCGAGGGAGAGCGGGAGGTTGCTGCTTGATTCAGATGCCTGTACTCACCTACTCACACATGATCCAAACACAGCACACACGCAGTTCGTTCTGTCTGAGGAGAACAGAAAGGTGACGCATGTCACTGAGGATCAGCCTTATCCTGATCATCCAGACATATCTGATGTTCGTCCTCAGGTTGTGTGTTACTGGCCGCCGTTACTGGGAGACTCAATGGAGCGGATATAATGCTGAAATATCAGTGTTTTATAAAGGAATCCAAAGGAAAGAAGAGGGTGGCAGTGCATTTGGATTAAATGGTCAGTCCGGAAGTCTTGATTACCCTGAATGCTCATTCACTGTCTGGCATGAAGCACACATTCAACCTAGGTCGTCCAGACTCCAGCAGGAGTGTTTGAGGATGAGTCGAGCGGCGTCTCTAAAACAAACTCACACACTTACATTCAACACCACATTCACTGATACACTCTATGCTGGATTTAAAATGGATGTGTAGACTTTAGTGGCTCTGTTTTATTATATGTAATAAGCTACCATTTTTTACCACAAATGTTTACATAGTGATTGCGTTCGTCCATCTATTCGTTGGTTTGTTTGTTTATTAGATGCAAATTAAAATATATATTTTTAAATTCATTCATTCATTTTCCTCCAGCTTAGTCCCTTTATTCATCAGGGATCACCACAGCAGAATGAACCGACAACATATCCAGCACATGCTTTACACAGCGGATGCCCTTCCAGCTGCAACATCCATACAGACTCATTCACACACATACACTACTGATAATTTAGTTTGTTCAATTCACCTTTAGCGCATGTCTTTGGACTGTGGGGGAGCACCCAGAGGAAACCCATACCAATGGGGAGAACATGCAGACTCCTCACAGAAATGCCAACTGGCCCAGCCGGGACTCGAACCAGTGACCTTCTTGCTGTGAGGCAGTTGTGATAACCACTGAGCCACCGTGCTGCCCCCCTTTTTTTAATTACTTTTCAGAAAAGTATTTATGCTGTGTTTTGGTGGATATGTAATATATGTTTAGTTCATTATTTGTACAAAATATATTTTTTTATTAACAGAAAAAAACAAATGATTATCAAAATTAACAATATGATCTGAGACAGGAGACTGCTGGTGTAAAACAATAGCATGTATATCCAGCAGAGGGCCATAAAGCTCTGTTAGTACATGTACAGTTGAGGTCAGAATTATTAGCCCCCCACTTTTTTTTTTATAAATTTGACTGTTGGACTGCTCCATGATGGATATTTTATTTTTTAATATTATTATTACATAACTTTACATTATTATTATATGATTGTATACTAAATAATATTTAATTACGTTAAAATTATATAAATAGGTATCATTTATACTTTTAGATATTTATTGGGGGCTGCTTACCTCGCTTATTGGTTAAATTCGCCTCTGGTGCTACACATCGCAATATGTCACCGAAGAAACAAACAAAAAAGGTCTTTAGGCTAGTACACCCTATTCATGTAGCTTTGCCTGTAGGCCTACATGTATTTTTGGCTGGAAGTGCCGACACTGATGCCCTGAGGGTTTGTTATCAGTTTTGGAGTGAACTGTCTCTTTAAGCAGGTCTGAGTCTGCGGCGGACACGCGCACGGCGGCGGCGAAAGGGGCGCGTCTGGGGCTCTTCATGAGCGGGACACAGACTGCATGTGCAGGACAGAGGAGCAGCGGGACCTTCGAGCTCTCACTTGACAGGACAGCCGCTCGGAGACGCTCCTCAATCAGCTAGAGATGGACGAGGAAAGACACGGTAGGTCGCGCGCTTCAATATCTGCTTCATCTGCCCGTGCACGCGCAAGGCTGTGATGTAGAAAACGCCTTCAGTTCTTTCGCAGTGCTGTCTGCTGTATTCCACCTGAAACACCTTTGACTCCTTTTAAGTTTTGAGCATCTCTCAAACAGGTCCTTGTGAGGCTATAAGAAAGCGACAAGTACAATAATGCTGATTGATATTGAAGTGAACCTTAAGTTTATCATTGAAAGCCTGTTCTTCAAACTGATTTGATTCCCCAATTATATATATATATATATATATATATATATATATATATATATATATATATATATATATATATATATATATATATTTATATTTTACTGAATATGTTGATAGTCATGTAGCAAATTTATATAAAGTTGAAGTCAAAATTATTAGCTGTTTTGAATTCTTTTAATAATAATTTCCCAATTGTTGCTTAACGGGCGACGATTTTTTTTAAACATTAAAACACATTTTAAAACGTTTTAATAACTAATTTATTTGGTCTTTGCCACGATGAAAGTACATATTATTTTACAAGTTATTTTGTTAGTTATAATATTCAGATTAAAGAACAATTTGAGGCTTAAGGATATTCTGTTAACTGGGTTAGTTATTTGGAAAGTTATTGAAAAGCAGTTTGTTTTGTAGAAAATCAAAAAAAATCTAAAGGGGTCTAAATATTTGGCTTAAAATATTTTTTTTATTGTTTGTTTGTTTGTATGTTTGATTCTTTAATTAAAAACTGCTTTTATTACAGATAAACTAAAATAAATAAACTTTCCCCAGAATTATATATATATATATATATATATATATATATATATATATATATATATATATATATATATATATATATATATATATATATATATATATGTATATATATATATATATATATATATATATATATATATATATGTATAACCAAATGATGTTTAACAGACCAATGAAATTTGCACAGTAGTTCCTATAATATATATATATATATATAGGAACTACTGTGCAAATTTCATTGGTCTGTTAAACATCATTTATAAAAAATTAAAACATTTTCACATGAGTGCTAATAATTTCAGTTGTTGGTTAAATTATTTTAAAATGTGGTTTTATTTATATTAATTAAAAAGTTACCCTACGAAAAGCAACACATTTGATTTTGTTTTAAAGCATCATAACAAAACAGAAAGAGCCATGAAAGTTCAAACATGCAAATGGTACCATAAAAACAATGAACGGTTATTTTCAACATGAAATATAGCTACATTTATCTTGATGACACAATTTATCCATTAACATTTTATGAAAATCAATTTTAAATAAATTTACTTGTTTGCCAACTTTCAGATTACATTATTACCCATATCCATTTCTATTCAATTAAAGGAAATCTATTTTAGTTTAAATTAATATAAACTTTATAAGTGCTCATAAATCATAAATGTAGAATTTTATTACAATCACTTATGCTGTCTTATATATACACACACACACACACGCACACACACACACAATGTGTATATATATATATATATATATATATATATATATATATATATATATATATATATAGAGTTGAAATCAGAATAATTGCCCCCCCCCCCCCCCCCCTTTTGAATTGATTTTCTTTTTTAAATATTTCCCAAATGATGTTTAACAGAGCAAGGAAATTTTCACAGTATGTCTGATAATATTTTTTCTTCTGGAGAAAGTCTTATTTGTTTGATTTCAGCTAGAATAAAAGCAGATTTAAATTTTTTAAAAAGCATTTTAAGGTCAAAATGATTAGCCCCTTAAGCTATATATTTTTCTATAGTCTACAGAACAAACCATCATTATACAATAACTTGCCTAATTACCCTAACCTGCCTAGTTAACCTAATTAACCTAGTTAAGCCTTTAAATGTCACTTTAAGCTGTATAGAAGTGTCTTGATAAATATCTAGTCAAATATTATTTACTCTCATCATGGCAAAGATAAAATAAATCAGTTATTAGAAATGAGTTATTAAAACTATTACATTCAGAAATGTGATGAAAAAATCTTCTCTCTGTTTAACATAAATTGGGGAAAAAAGTAAACAGGGGCTAACAATTCTGACTAATTATACTGGAATTATACTAATTAAGCTAATAATTCTGATAATTCAGGCCAAATTTTACATCACACAGACACGCATATATATATATATATATATATATATATATATATATATATATATATGTGTGTGTGTGTATTATGGAATTATTTTAATTCGTTGTCCAACTGTGTTTCTAGAAAGACTTAGGTTTTTAAAATCTTGAATCTTCTCTGCGCAAATTCCAGTTGCGATTCTCCTTCAGTGAAGGGTTTCCCGCGCTGTGCGATTAGCTGAGCTACCTCATAACTAGCCAGCGTAGAATTTTCTTGCACTTTATTAGCACAAAACACTGCTGTTGTTGAGCTGATAGGACAGCTGCTAATAGTTTTACTTTATGATCTCGTTCGGCACCAGTGTAAGAGCTGAAGGCCTGATGTTTTGTTTCATAATGTCTTTTAATATTGTATTCCTTCATTACTGCAACTGATTCCTGGCAAATTAAACAGACACATTTCCCGCTGAGCTACGTGAAGAAATATTCTTTGCCCCAACGTGACTGAAATTTCCTGCACTCGCTGTTGATTTTCCTTTATCTTGGTTGCGCCATGGCTCGCCAAAACCTGACTATCAATTATGTTTCCTTCAGTTTGTTCGGTTCGTTTTACGTCATAACAGAAACTGCTGCCTTATTGAAGGCATGTGATAGCGACACCCGGTGGTTACTTCATTCTTGTATAGCGGGCCAGATTCTATTAATATTTATAAAAAGCCTCGCGGGCCGCCACAGAACTGATTGCGGGCTGCTGATGGCCCGCAGGCCGTAGTTTGGACACCCCTGGTCTACAGCATACCTGCCAACACTCAACCTTTTCTCAGGAGTCTCCCGTATTTCAGACCCATCCCTTGCCACCCTCCCGCCCCAGACCTCAGCTTTTTGGTACACCCCTGGATCGCTGACTTTGGTATAGTATCCGATTGTAGCGGCCGCCCGAAACCCTGTGCATAGTACAATAACTTACCCGGTTCTCTGCTGTGTTATACAGACACCTCAACCCAGACACCAACCACCCCCCCCCCCCCCCCCCCCAGATACAAATGTTGGCATGTATGGTCTAGAATGGGGCTGGTGTCATCTTCTGCTGTGCAATCAGTAAATGAAAATCTGATCTGTATAGCGCCAGCTCCCACCAGGAGTGTTACCATACACAAATAGGTTCGGTATACAGTATTGGATCCACGGTATGGTTCGCCTCAGTTTGCTGATAGGGCAGAGGTTGTGGTGGTGCACCAATAATGTTGAGGAACACTAGATTCACCTTATTTTTTCATTTTTTAAACTTTTATTTGATAGGACAGTGGAAAGGGAGACAGGAGTGAATCGGGAGCAGAGAGAGAGAAGGGAAGGATCGGGGAAGGACATTGAGCCGGGAATCAAACTTGGTTCACTGTGAGCACGTTGGTGCTATTGACTAGGCTATATACACGGACCTAGATTCATTTTGTCTTAATAATAGCAATAATTAAACTAAAAACCTTTACCAATCTATACATTTCACTAACCTATATATATTATAAACCGGCTCTACATGTTTTTGTTTTGTAGAGTCAGCTGATCTGGGTAAAATTAGATGAAATGACAGAATAGTCAATAGAAATAAACACTTTAGTAGTAGATTGGAATTATTGTTTTAGATTTAGGTTCTTTAAATATGTCAAGGGTTTTCAAATACACTGAAAAAAATTATTCAAAGATGATTCATTGGATTTACTTATTTTTTTACGTTACGTGGTTGTAAACTATTTATTTGGGCTGAATTTAAACAAACAAATTAGGTTGAACATTATTAAATTTAATTTGTTTGTTTAAATTCAACACAAATAAATTGTTTGCAACAGTTTTGCATGCAACACTTTTTTCAGTGTACAGTTTCCATCCATACATCCATACATGTATAGATGTTTTAGACATCTATATATACCCAGTGCCACTCTCTAGAACCACCCCTGCTGATATTTTATTTTCATGTGGATAAATGGGCAAACCACATTGTTTAAAAGACTGCAGCTTCGAAAATACCAATGTTTGTGTGGACAGGGCTTTAAAAGAAAACCAAGACAGCCAGTACAAAACCCTTGACATCAGGTTTCTCCTATAAAATGTGTACATTTCATTAATCTTGTTCCATCAAACCAGAATGTGTGTTTGAAACCGTTTAGATCTTCACTTTGAATTTGGATCACCACTTAATGAAGCTCACCATAAAACTTACAGTGCATCTACACTCCCAAATGATTGGAAGGACATACTTTTCAGGATTGCGTACGAAGGGTTGAAATGGAGCGGCTTCAAATGCTCTGCTTCAGAAGCGTGTGTGCAGTTTTATGATGTTCCCTCTGATGGAAAGACTCTTCTCAATTATTCATCGTTCATTTTGCTGAGAGCGGAACACATCCCAGAATAGAAAAGTGTGCTGTTACAGGATGAATTTACTGTGGCCTCTTAGAGGAAATCACAGGCTTAATTGCAGTTGATCATAGTAAACTGAGAGGATCTTAAGCAGGAGAACAGTAAGCCTGAAAATGGATGTTAAGAAATATAATGAATTTAAGCACATTTACAAGGCCAAAATAAATGCTCAAGGCAGAAAATGTTTGAGAAGGCAACTAAAGGATAATATTGTCATTCATTTTCTTTTCAGCTTAGTCCCTTTATTAATCTGGGGTCACCACAGCGGAATGAACCACCAACTTATCCAGCATATGTTTTACACAGTGGATGCCCTTCCAGCCGCAACCCATCACTGTGAAACATCCATACCGGAGCATCCGAAGGAAACCCATGCAAACACCGGAAGAACTCCACACAGAAATGCCAACTGACCCAGCCAAGGCTCGAACCAGCGACCTTCTTGCTGTGAGGCTATTGTGCCACCCACTGCACCACCGTGCTGCCTATTGTTATATCAATGCAAATCAATCAGTCATTTTGATGATGTAGGTTCACAAACAGCTCTTTTTAAGTGATTTATATATTAAGTAAAGCTTATTTATAAACTAATTTCGAGAGGATCTCGTGCTTCTGATTGTCCACAGCTGGTCCCGCATTAGCTAACACATGATTCACTATTCAGACATTTCCTAACTCACAATAAATAACCAGAGTTTCTTACCTCAGGATCTTTGTCTTGAAGAATCCCCCCTCCCACCCCTACTCCTCCCTCCTTTTTCTAGATTGGGCGACACAGCGGCCTAGCACTGTTGCCTCCAGTCCCCAAGCCCAATCCAATGGCGTGTCTACTCCACGAGCCTAGTCCAGTGTCGTCTAAACTCCCCGAGGCCATTCTATAGTCGGCTCCAATCTCTGAGCCCAGTCCAATGTCATCTACACTCCCCAAGCCCAGTCCAGTTGACTCAGGACCAGTTGACATTTCTATGTGGAGTTTGCATGTTCTCCCCGTGCTCGTGTGGGTTTCCCTTGGGTTCCTCTGGGTGCTCTGGTTTCCCCCACAGTCCAAAGACATGCGCCATAGGTGAATTAGGTAGCTAAACTGACCATAGTGAATAAATGTGTGTGTGAATGTGAGAGTGTATGGGTGTTTCCCAGTACTGGGTTGCAGCTGGAAGAGCATCCGCTGTGTAAAACATATGCTGGAATAATTGGCGGTTCATTTCGCAGTGGTGACCTCTGATAAATAAGGGACAACCAAAGGAAAATAAATGAACGAATGATTCTGCGCCTGTAGTGTAGTGGTTAGTGCGTCGACACATGTACTCCGGTGCTTGTGGTGACCTGAGTTCGATTCCTGCCTTGTGGTCCTATGCCGATCCTTCCCCTCTCTCTGCTCCTCACATGTTCCTGTTAATACTCTCTACTGTCCTATCAATTAAAGGTGAAAACCCCCCAAAAATAAATGAATGAATGATTGTAACTCAGTACTAGTGGTCTCAATCTGAGATCAGCTGTTTTCTTGAGTGCTCAGTCTCTGAGAGCAGGACCTGCTGGAAGATGTTTGAGCTTCAGGTTCAGTTCTGATGTGAGCTGTACCATGTAATCCAGCACGAGTGAGCGAGCATGAGCCGGTTTTGTGTCTGAACTGTGGTGGGCTGAAAGTGTGAAGCTCTGGCCACCCGAGAGCTCTTTTTCCTCCCACACGAACAGCACTGCAGTTCAACACGACACCCGAAAACTCAAACACACAGAGAGAAGGACTCCACAGAAACATTATTAACAGCTTTTATTTATAGTTTAATCCCGTCAGACGTGTAACATACCAACTTAAACAGTAAGCAAACGTTCTCCTCATACGATCTGCATATAAAATGAAAATTCATGTTATTGTTTTTAGTCATCTTGATGTCCCATTAAATTAAAATAAAGCCTTTTTAGATGTTAGTGTCAGTATTATTCATATTTAAGATATCTACAAGCTAGTGTGCCCCAAAACAGTGACAACATTCAAGTTTAGAAGATATAAAACTGATATAAACATATGAAGCTTGTAGTTTGTCACTTCTGCCCAAATGGATCAATGGTTTTATCAACGTCACCCCACACTACAGTTTCTCATCACATCATAACCAATCAAATGCTCTCCAGTATCTGACATGCTCCGCCCCCTTCAAGATGCTCATCATTTCCTTTTCATTTGATGCACTTGAGCTCATATATGCTGGTGTTTAACAGCACTGCTGTAATGCACTCCTGCATTGGGCTCACACATACACCCTGCACTCTGACTACTTCAACAATGTTGATAAGCCATGATGGACATTTCTCTCTGCCTTGTGCTGAACGCAGTCGACCAATCACAACTGACTGGTCATCGGACCAATCAGCCCAGATTATCATCGCGCTAAGGCCCCTCCTTTTGGGAACAAATGAATCGCTGAACGAATCATATGGGAGTCGCTGGGATAATTAAGTAAAAATAAATGCAGATTATAAGACAATGAAAGTGTTTTTTGACCTTGCATGCATATTAGCCTGTTGTTGGAGACCCTTACAACCAAAATATGACAAATATTGATAAAATATGATTTTATAATGCACAACAGGGGCTCTTTAAAGTGTCTTTGGTGTTTCCATATTTTCTGTAAAACTAAACCAGAAACAGCACACGCTCCATCTCAAATTAGAAATTTTTACAAACATTGGGGATATCGTAACTACACAAGTCAGAAAACTATATAACACTTCTAGTGATTTCTGGATATTTGAATGAAGTAATTGTACATCATGCCTTTAAAATCTGTAAGATATTTTGTGACAGGTCTGAATTCACTTGATGATCTGAGATCAGGCATTTGGTTCCCTGTGCCCTAAAAACACACAATACATTCCACAATACATTCCAGATTTGCTTAATGATTAAATTCATAGAGGGTGACAGGGTGGCTCAGTGGTTAGCACAGTCTCCTCATAGCAAGAAAGTCACTGGTTTGAGTCCCAGCTGGGTCATTTGGCATTTCTGTGTGGAGTTTGCATGTTCTCCCTGTGTTCGCGTGGGTTTCCTCCCGGTGCTCCGGTTTCCCCCACAGTCCAAACACATGCGCTATAGGTGAATTGAATAAGCTAAATTGGCCATAGTGTATTTGTGTGAATGAGAGTGTGTGGGTGTTTCTCAGTATTGGGTTGCAGCTGGAAGGGCATCCACTGTGTAAAAGATATGCTGGATTAGTTGGCGGTTCATTCCGCTGTGGTGACCCCTGATGAATAAAGGGACTAAGCCGAAGAAAAATGAATGAATGACTGAATAAAGTCCTAGAGAGAGTAAGAGCTTCTAGAAAGATCATTTAATTAGGACTGAGCGGTTGACAGATCCACCAGCTGAGGAGGACAGTAGGCTGTGTAGGAGGTGATGCAGCTCTCTTCCTCTCAGACAAACCTTCTGCTTGCTGTGACTTTTCCTACCAGCTTTTGTGCCTTTTGTGTGTGTGTTTTTCAGAATGCCTTTTAATTTCCATTGAAGTTTCCTGAATTTGATCTGGGGTAACGAACAGGATGCTAAATTGTCATTTAAAGGGACCTATTGTGCCTTTTTACAAGATGTAAAATAAGTCTCTGATGTTCCTAGAGAGTGTGTGAGTGTGTGTGTGAAGTTTCAGCTCAAAACAGCACACTAATAATGTTCTATAACTCTTTGAATCTGCCCCGTTTAGGGTTTGATCCTAATTTTGCCATTTTAGTGACTGTCGCTTTAAATTCAAATGAGATTGTGCTCTTTTAAAAGAGGGCGGAGCTACAGATGCCTGTGTGTCATCATAGTGACAGATTCAAAAACTAGACTAACATCCTATGCTAATGAGGGAGAGATGGTCACTAATAACGATAACATTAAAAAAAGCTTTTAGTAGCCAATAACGATATATGGCCACCGATTCAATTCAATTCCCCTTTATTTGTATAGCGCTTATACAATGTAGATTGTGTCAAAGCAGCTTCACATAAAAGGTCATAGTAAATAGGAACAATGTAGTTCAGGTTTTAGTGTGTAAGTTCAGTTCAGTTTAGCTCAGTTCAGTGTGGTTTAATAATCACTACTGAGAGTCCAAATACTGAAGAGCAAATCCAACGATGCGCAGCTCTACAGATCCCAAACCATGCAAGCCAGAGGCGACAGCGGAGAGGGGAAAAAATCTTTACAAAGTATCGAAAGTGAAGAAACAAAACCTTGAGAGAAACCAGACTCAGTTGGGCACGACCATTTTAATTTCTCCGCTGGCCAAACGTCTTGCAGAGCTGCAGTCTCAGCGGCGGAGGCTGGAAGCTGGCCTCAGCGAAGACTCGTCTGTCTCTGGAGCGTCACAGGAATCAGTCTCATGTTCTCCTCTCCTCCATGATTGCCAGAGTAGCTGTTCAGGATACGGCTTGGTCCAGGATATGGAAACCTTGGGATCATCTCGTCGTTGGTCTTGCATCGAATCAGTGACTTTGCATAGTCTGAGGGCCTCGGGAAGAGTATCCCCAGGTGGAAATGGAGAATAAAGAGAATAATTAGCATAGCTGCTGTTCACAGTGGATATAAACAAGATGCAGAAACCTGTGTGGAAGCCCGCTAAGTGGTGCACTGAGTGTATGCTTTACTGAACAGATAGGTCTTTAATCTAGTTTTGAATTGGGAGAGTGTGTCTGAGCCTCGACTGTTATCAGGAAGGCTATTCCAGAGTTTAGGAGCTATAAATGAGAAGGCTCGACCTCCTTTACTCGACTTTGCTATTCTAGGTACTACCAGAAGCCCTGAGTTTTGAGATCTTAAATATACCGATATATCGTGCATCTCTAAAAATGCAAAAAAGGTGACATTTAACAGAGAGATGACCTGCATTATAAGCCACTAATAGACAAGGAAAACCTTCTCAATACTTGATTGTTTTATTGCGACAAATGAATACTTTAAAGGTGGCCTATTATGCCCCTTTTTTACAAGATGTAAAATAAGTCTCTGATGTCCCCAGAGTGTGTGTGTGTAAAGTTTCAGCTCAAAATACCACACAAATAATGTTCTATAACTCTTTGAAACTGACCTTTTTTAGGCTTTGATCCTTATTGTGCTGTTTTGGTGACTGTCGCTTTAAATTCAAATGAGATTGTGCTCTTTTTAAAAGAGGGCGGAGCTACAAATGCCTGTGTGTCAGCATAATGGCAGATTCAAAAATAAGACTTTGCTAATGTACTACGCTAATTAGGGAGAGATGGTCACTAATGGGCGGGGCTTTCTTCCTCTGATGGCACGTACAAAGGGAGACTGTCAATCAAAGTGTTTCTGCAGACTGAAGAACAAAAATCAGTCCAATGTACTCGAAAGTTGTGGAAAAAAAATATTAAAAAGCCTTTATTCACATGGCTAATCTTTAAAAACCTGGTTACCCTGATGAAGGCAGCCTGAAACGCGTATGTTTTTGAAGATTAGCCATGTGAATAAAGGCTTTTTAATATTTTTTCCTCCACTTTCGAGTGCCTTGGACTGATTTTTTATGTTAGTTCTGATGAATCCCTTGCCCAAAGAGCACCGACACATAATCTGAGCTACCCCAGAGCACTTTTTGTTTGTTTTTTTGGATGTTTCTGCAGACTGATTTTATCAAGTGTGATTGTGTTAGCTGGACTGGTCACATGACTCTGTCACATGACTAAAATGCATCAACATTTTTGGAAAGCCTTCCTTTTCACTGTCCACACTGCAACTCAAAAATGCTTTTTGCTAAATGTATTCTCTTTTGGGCAGCGTTTTGGAAAAAAAAATGTTTTTTGTTTCCTAAAAGAGGTCTTACATTGTGAATCGTAGGCCAAAATGGATTAAAAATAAGTGTTTTATATGAAAACGTATAGTGTGGACAGGGCCTGTATGTGAGGCCTGGAGGAGTTTGGTTTGAGTTTTCAACATGTCGAGAAGACGCTGCTTTCTGTTCTGCAAAATGCAAGCCCACTGTGCATTCATTTATAAAAAATGAGAACTCACACTGTGATACTGTTAAAGCGACGCCATCATTACAGTTCACTCTGTTTATAAATGCAGAGGAAGAGTAAAATCACAACTCAGATCAGTTTTCAACACAGTAGGCAGTCGACCAGTCAGAACACACCATCTGACCAATCAGAACCAGAGCCATAAAGAGACAGAGTGGCAAAAACCCCTCAACGAACTGCATAAAAGCCTCTCAAAGTCTCCCTGAAGTTAGAGCTTAAAACACTGTTGGTGATGCACATTTGTGAAGTAAATTTCACTAAATAAAATTGTGTATGTTTTCATTCATTCATTCATTTACCTTCGGTTTAGTACCTTTAGTCATTAGGGGTCGCCACAGCGGAATGACCCACCAACTTGTCCAGCATATGTTTTACACAGCGGATGCTCTTCCAACTGCAACCCAGTACTAGGAAACATGCATATACACTCATCCACAACGGATAATGTAGTTCATCCAATATACCTATAGAGCATGTTTTTGGACTAGGGGGGAAACCGGAGCACTTGGAGGAAAACCCACACCAACACAGGGAGAACATGCAAACGTAACCCAGCCGGTCCTACACCACCCAACCTGCTCCGAACTGGGATCGAACCGCCGACCTTTTGCATGGGAGTCGGTTGCTCTACCAAGGAGGCTAAAACCATGGCCTCTAGCGTCTGTCGCTAGAGCACCTTTAGAGGTCAGAGGAGTGAGGTTTACCTGCACAGCATTTACTAGCTGGCCTCCATTACACAAACTCCACACAGAAATGCCTCCCGACAGGTGGACAAATCGAAACAAAATGTTATAAAAAAAAAAATAGAAATATGTACTACTACTAATAACATTAAACCAGTGCAAATTGTCATGAATAAACTGACTACAATAGAGCTGGATTTCACCAAAGCCACCAGAGGTGAAGAAAGCACGTGAGGAGGGAACGGTTTTTATATTTATAGACAATAATCATTTTTTAAAAATTTGAATCCTTCATTTTTTCATATTTAACGATATTTGTGTATTGCTGTACATCCCTGTGTGCGTAATGAGCAATGTGTATGTATGTGCATTATGGACCCACATAGGTACATAACACTTATGTACTTGTCACGATCACCAGCGATCTAGCCTGTGCAGATCGCTGGAGAACTACACATCTGTCAATTTAATGGACTACAACTACCATCATGCACCTCACACACCAGTTCCCGATTTCCCCTGATTGCATATCACAGACTCAGCAATGATGTGTGTGTGGCTGCTTCTCAATTCCAAGAACACAGAGAACGGATTTGCGTTCTTGTGAAGACCGGTCTTGCTAAGTTAGCTTGGAAAAACGAACTCGAGAAACCGCGAGAACTGAAAAAGTGTCCTGTGAGTAATGAGATGCTGCGTTCTTTCTGATGGTCACATGACCTTCACACGTTTTAATGGGAAATTATTTAACATTACAGCATTTATAGAACTATTTAGTTTCCCTTTTCTATATATATATATATATATATATATATATATATATATATATATATATATATATATATGCTATGCATAAAGACCTTACAAATATACGTTACACAATACAAATAAAACAAATTTTAATATGAATTTCAGCAAATAAACACCCTTAATGTGTTTTCATGGTAATGTTTGCTTTCATAGTCTCATTTAGGGTATCTCCTGAGATAAATAAGTTATATCTCTGAACTTTAATAATAAATCTATATAAAATTCTCCTCTTCCCACCTCATTTATTCAGCCGCAATGACTTCTGGGACTTCTCGGATGAGTTTTGCTCTCAAGTCTACATCGATGCGTCCTCGATATCAAGAACACATCCGGGAACTTTCATGCATCCCCCGTTCTTGCGGTCTTGAGTTTAGGAACTGAACTTTAGCAGTCGATGATGACGCTACACGAGAACATAAGATCACTGAAGAGTGCATATTGAGAAACAGCCTGTGTTTATGTGTGCTGTTTTTATGGTCCATCTGATTAGTACATCATGAGCTTCCAGCTATGTATGTGTAATCAGGGGAAATCAGGAACTGGTGTGTGAGGAAGTTGACTATGGGAGTTGTAGTTCATTAAATTGGCAGCTGAGTAGTTCTTCAGCAATCTGCACAGGCTAGATCGCTGGTGATCGTGACAGAACTCTTTAAATAACAAATAAAAACTCTTTTTTATGTAAAACTTTTATGTAAACAATGTGACAAAAACATGAAAATGATTCCTGCGCCTGTCTGAAAGTACCAAAAAAACACTTACGGCTGTATAGCGCCATGTGTATGACACCTGTGTTTATATGTAACAATGTGCATCTAAACAGTCAGTGTGTGTGTGTGTGTGTTTGTGAGAGTAAGGCAGATTATCAGAGTGGAGAAGTGGAGCAAGACATTATTAGCAGTGAGAGGGGAAGAGAAGACTTGCAGTTCATGTGGTGAATTAAGAAAGAGGAAACAAGCACACAGATGTCAGTGTGAGGTCCGGAGAGAGTCACAAAGAAGTTAAGACCGTCGAGTTGGTCACAGACGTGAAGGCTTAATAAGGAAGCCGACGAGTCTGGTAGACGACATGACATGACAGCAGGATTGGACTAACCACACACTGAAAAAGTGCAGAAAAACATGGATTCTCAGGTCATGGGGTCTGTCAGTGATCTCTGCGTATCCAGTTTTCAAGCTTTCTTGTGTCCAACGTTACCAAGGAGTCCTCCAGGTAGGAGACATCTTTTATAGCATCGCAATCAAACCTAAACAAGTCATATTTGTCCTTTTTTGAGATGAGATTGAGATTGAGAGATCCTGTTTTTGAGAAACTGAGATTGGGAGAATCTGAAACGCGAATAAACAAGCTTTTCATGATGTTTAGTTTGTTATCACACTCGCAAACACACAAATCTCTTTGACTTGTGCTGAACGGCTGACCTAAGATCAGAATGTCAGTTGGAGTTACATTTCAATACAGCATGAAAAACATACTATAGTAATTTATAGTAAATTCTGTAGTGTTTTTGAACCCTACGATAGAAAACGTGCTTGAATTAATCTGTTGTGCTAATCCTATAGATGCTACGGCATGTAGTGATATAAACAAATGTCCCAATCCTGTAGTTTTCTACAACTGTAGGGTATGTTATACTACTATACACCAAAGTTAACTGTAGTAAAAACTGAAGTATACTACAGTTTAATTACAGCTTATTAATTAATCATTAAATAACTCATTAAGGCAGCACGCTGGCTCAGTGGTTAGCACTGTCACATCACAGCAAGAAGGTCACTGGTTCGAGTCCCAGCTGAGTTAGTTGACATTTCTGTATGGAGTTTGCTTGTTCTTCCCGTGTTCAGGTGGGTTTCCTCCGGGTGCTCCGGTTTCCCCCACAATCCAAAGACATGCAGTATAGGTGAATTAACATAAACTAAATTGACCGTAGTGTATGTGTAAATGTGAGAGTGTATGGGTGTTTCCCTGCACTGGGTTGCAGCTGGAAGGGCATCGAATGTTTAAAAACATAAGGTGGATAAGTTGGTGGTTCATTCCGCTGTGGTGACCCCTGATTAATAAAGGGACTAAACCGGAGGAAAATGAATCAATGAATTTATTAATTAGCAAAGAGTTGTTAATACTATAATATATACAGTATAATAAGTACACTGTACTATTGTATAGTTACAAAAACATGATAGTATTTACTATACATTTCTATAGTAAACATGCAATAGAGAAGGTCATTTACCACTATGGACCACCCTTAGCGTGCAGTCATTTTTGATTAGTACTTTAGAATGTACATGTGATGGAAAAGCAGGAGTGATTGAGGTTGTGTGTTCAGCTTAACGATCTTTAGTTTCACAGACAGGAGCAGAGGGAGCAGATCAGTTAATGACATTAAGCAGTGTGTGCGTGTGTATAATCCTTACCTTCACAAGTGTCCTCACCAGAGCTTGTCTTAAAGGGGACCTATTATGCAAAAATCACTTTTATAAGGGCTTTAAACACAGTTGTGTGGCAATAGTCTGTGAATGTAACCAGCTTCTAAAGATAAAAAAAAATGTTAATTGTATTTTTTATAGTCACACTTGATAAAAACAATCTGCAGAAACACTTTGATTGACATTCTCTCTTTGTACGTGTCATCAGAGGGGGAAAGCCCCGCCCATTAGTTATGATCTCTCCCTGTTGAGCATAGGATGTTAGTCTTGTTTTTGAATCTGCCACTATGATGACACACATGCATTTGTAGCTCCGCCCTCTTTTGAAAAGAGCACAATCTCATTTGAATTTAAAGTGACAGTCACCAAAACGACACACTTAGAATCAAAGTCTAATGCTGCGTTCACACCAGACCAGATGTGAATACACATCCTGCAGCGCGATATGCGCAAATGGCGCGGCATGAATTGAGCGTTTGACGCGCGAAACGCACGTTAACTTACCATGACTTAACATGTAAATCATTCGCCCTTGAATCTTCTTCCACATCTGGTGTGAAACGCTTAAGTTTTGAAAATCTGAACTTCAGCAGACATTCGCGCAGTGTTAACCAATCAGGAGCTTGCTCTTGTGGGGGCGTGATTATGATGCTGCGCCTGTTGTTGGTGTTCTGGGGGAAAATCCTCCTCCCTGCTCTACACAGATAACAGTTGATCAAACTGGGTTCGGCTCAGTCAGAAGCACCGCTAAATGCTTCCATCATTCAGGTTAAGTTTCTGGAGCAGTTACAGAGCTGGGTGCACCTCTGAAAGTATCTAGCGGACTCAGACACGGCTCCAAACAAATCAATGCTTTTTTTCAGCCTTCATAAAGCACATAAACACTGTTATTTTCTCAATAACATCCATGTTAGCCGTTTAGCAACAAAGCTACAGTCACCAGGCAGACAGAAGCCCTGCCTATCACACGAATCCACGTCTATTGTGAAGTGAATTTGACATGCGATTGAAGCAAGTAATCTAAAATGTTCACGCGTCTATTGACGTGCGAATAACGCGATTTATCCGCGCGTTCCGCATCTGGTGTGAACACAGCATGAAAGGGGCAGGTTTAAAGAGTTATAAACATTACTTGTGTGGTATTTTGAGCTGAAACTTCACATACACACTCCAGGGACATTCATTCATTTTCTTTTCAGCTTAGTCCCTTTATTAATCCGAGGTCGCCACAGCGGAATGAACCACCAACTCATCCAGCATTTGCTTTATGCAGCAGATGCCCTTCCAGCCGCAACCCATCACTGGGAACACATACACACTACAGACAATTTAGCCTACCCAATACACCTGTACTGCATGTCTTTGGACTATGGGGGAAACCGGAGCACCTGGAGGAAACCCACGCGAAAGCAGGGAGAACATGCAAACTCCACACAGAAACGCCAATATATAATATGTGCCCTTTAAAACCCTTTAAGAACACATGAAAGTGATGTTGGTTTGCGCCCCATTGCTTGATGGTTTTATCTGGATTTACAGGAATACTTACAGTAAAGTCCAAAACTGAACACAAATCAAGACATGTTTCTTTATGTGCTGTAAATGTCATGTGAATTATTAGTACACCTTTAGAATTTTTCATTGGTTTCCTTTTAAAAGTTCAATTTATTTTTACTAGCTTTACAATAGAAAGGGTCAGACGTTACTTTAATGTACAATTCAGGGTATTAACAAACCATTAACTAGAACATTTAGTGCAATAATCTATCATTACTGTTAGGAAACTATTATTAGTTAGGTAGTAGTTGATTTAGGAATTGAATAAGTATTAGGTACACCTGTCCAACTGCTCGTTAACACAAATTTCAAGTCAGCCAATCACATGGCAGCAACTCAATGCATTTAGGCATGTAGACATGGTCAAGACGATCTGCTGCAGTTCAAACCGAGCATCAGAATTGGGAAGAAAGGTGATTTAAGTGACTTTGAATGTGGCATGCTTGTTGGTGCCAGACGGCTGGTCTGAGTATTTCAGAAACTGCTGATCTACTGGGATTTTCACGCACAACCATCTCTAGGGTTTACAGAGAATGGTCTGATAAAGAGGAAATATCCAGTGAGCGGCAGTTCTGTGGGCGCAAATGCCTTGTTGATGCCAGAGGTCAGAGGAGAATGGCCAGACTGGTTGGAGCAGATAGAAAGGCAACAGTAACTCAAACAACCACTCGTTACAACTGAGGTCTGCAGAAGAGCATCTCTGAATGCACAACATCTCCAACCTTTAGGCAGATGGGCTACAGCAGCAGAAGACCCCACCGGTTGCCACTCATGTCAGCTGAGAACAGGAAACTGAGGCTACATTTCACTCAGACTCACCAAAACTGGACAATAGGAGATTGGAAATACGTTGCCTGGTCTGAGTCTCGATTTCTGCTGCGATGTTCAGATGGTCGGGTCAGAATTTGCCATCAACAACATGAAAGCATGGATCCATCCTGCCTTACGTATCAACGGTTCAGGCTGGTGGTGGTGGTGTAATGGTGTGGGGGAGTTTTTCTTGGCACACTTTTGGCTCATTAGTACTAATCGAGCATCGTGTCAAAGCCAAGTGAAGCAACAGTGCTAACCACTTAGCCAACGTGCTGCCTGACGGGGGTCAAAAATGCAAAAATGAAGTGAGCTTTTATTAAAGCAGTTCATCAGGGTTTTCAGAGTCACTGCAATCCTCCAGGAAAGTGTCTTAAACATGTTTACACAATCATATTTTAACTAAAATTGAAAACTCTGTATGCTTGTTGGCAGTTTGTGTATGGACTAACAGCATTAAGAATTATTTAAAAATAGTCTCTATAAGGTCACACTTTATTTTGATGGTCTGTTTGTTGAATTTAAGTTACATTGCATCTACATGCCAACTAATTCTCATTAGATTATAAGTATCTGTTAGGTTAGTTTGGGGTTAGTGTCATACCTGTCAACCCTCCCGTTTTTCCCAGGATTCTCCTGTATTTTACAGTTCTATCTCGCTATCATCCCATAAAAGTATTTTCCCGTATTTCTCCCGTCTTTCTCTGAAGAGTAGCAAATAAACATTAAAGAGCCGAGCCTCCCTATACGCAACCCATACCGCCGAACCACCAGGGGCCGCCCCTTGCTCTTAATGTGAGTCTGTTCTGTGCTGTCGCTGTTTAGGCATGAAAACTCTTTGAAATAAATATGAAAACGGCGGGATTCACTTTGAATTCCTCAAAACAGTCATGTAGCTGACTGCAACAAGCAGCATGACTGTCAGCTGATGCGCTCCATGGTGATCAATAGACGCTGTTACCCAAACGGATTCTGTACACACTATTTGAAGTGGAGCGAAAGTCTGGGTTTTGAGTGCGTGTTTGAACAGACATATACACATAATTAATAAGAATAACATCTAAAGATGTCAATCTTGGTGTTTTTTTTTTCAAACACATTTAATAACGTACTAAATGAGCATCTAAATAAATAGGAGATTCATTTGTTGCTCTTTAATCAGAATGTGTAAGTTATACAGTGAAGAAACGGCTAATGAGATTTGATAGCTTGATGATTTGATAGATATCTGTTTCATTAGCTTTATTTTATTAAGCTGAACTGTTTGCTAATGTATACTATTGATTTTTTCTTTTGTAAATAATAATAATAAAACATATTACTGACCATTTAACTGTTTATTTACAATGAAACGGCTCCAAAATGAACATTTTTAGTTATTTATGGATTTTTTAAAGAGTGGGGGAAGGCTATATATTATTTATATATATCATTTACCGCTGGCTTTTTATTTGAAAACTCCCAATAAATATTAAAATGAAGGTAAATTCTTATTTGCCAGATATTAAGGCATGGAATAAACCAAATGAAAATGGAGGCAAATTTTTTTAAATAATACAAGCGATGTTGCAGCAGCTGATAGGCCTATATCATATAGACATCAGTTGATGTATTAACTTGCGTATTGACGCATTAACTTCAGGTTTTGGAGTCTCTTCTTATGTTCTGATGAGTTGATTCCGGTGAGTTTGATTATGGAGAGGTTGAAAATATGTACAGCTGGTGTGCCTTCAGGAACAGGGTTGGGAAACACCGATTTACACTACGTCCAAGCAGAGGAGTTTCTTAACTTGAGTATTTTGCTTGGTAAATCCTGTGCTGTGATGCAAAAGTTCAGAAGACTGTATAGGGGTTCGTTCCTCTTGTGTTGAGCAATGAAGCTTCATTCGGAAATGACTTCATTTGATGGTGCTTGAGTTCATTTGCTGAAATCTGCTATTCCTTCAGCTTCATCACTCACACGAAGACGGCAGTGAATGAGTCTTGAATGACTCATCTAATGGACGCATCTCAGTTTCAAATATGTAGTCAAAGCTGAATTATTAATGCTGCCATTTACAATAAAGTGCTCCTTCCTTTTCATTGGTGAGCCGAAGATAGTGAAGTGAAAAGTTGCTAAAGATCTTAAACTCTTATAGAGCAGCAAGGTTTTAAAAGCACAGTATGCCATTTTGGCCACTAGAGGGCGCCTATTCACAACAAACAAAGATGTATTTGGATGATGGCATGTCTGAGAGTGGTATCAAGGGAGTTCTTCATTACATCCTACAGGCCTGCAGAAAACATGTTGATGGATGAACTGAAGTATTACAGAAGGTACATAATAAATAATACATAATAACAAAAAGTCTTACACATTGTGCCTTTAAATGGATAGTTCACCCAAAAATGGATATTCTGCCATATTCACAGAAGGGAAGATATTTGAAAGAATGTCAATTATTAAACAGATGCCACACATTTGCTGCCATAGTTGGACACTATGAACACTATAAAAGTAAATGAATAAGTGGTGAGATCTGACAATCTTCCAAATATCTTCTCCTTCGTGAGCAAAACAAAGAAACCTGAGGGTGAGTCAATGATGACAGAATTTCACTATCCTTTTTATTCCCCTTCTTGTTCAGCCTGATCGTACCCTGTGAATATTTTCTCCAAAACCGTGACAATCCCCAGCTAACTAGGCCATTTATTATGCTGGAAAGTGAAAATAATCTCACAATAATGTTGTTTAAATATCTCCAGGCCGTAATGAGGAGATGGATAATGCTCTAATTAATAATCCCTGTATGTCAGCTCAGAGCAGCTGCTTTGAAATAATAGCTGCCGTCAGCTGTCCACTGCGTGACATAAAAATTATCCCCTGTGTTCTGTCTTTGGTTTGGTGACAGCCAGAGGCTCTGAACGCTGGCGAGATGAACAGGACAAGGGCTCATTACTGAGACTGCAGAAAATACTCTCCATTTAACAGGCTGTATTCGTCATGATGTACTTTTTGGCTCACTGTGCTCTCTGTGAGTTGGTTATCATCATGTTAGCTGTATTTATTACATGGCAAGTTGGAATATTTGATTAGCCGAGTCAAATGTTATCACTCGATTGAATTGGTGTTATCAGTGGTTATAGCTGATAGAGATGGGCCAGAAGGGGCCTTCTGCACCTACTGGTAGTAAATGTATGTAAGGATTTTGGACATCTTCTTGGAGACTTTTAATGCTTCCAAACAGTTTGCTGCAATTATAAATGTCTTGAGTCATTATGATGCGATTTTCCTTCTACTGATTTTTCCAATCTCCATAGACAAGATATAATAAAGTAGCGACTGCAGGTTGAAGGAAAGTAACGGAGTAAAAGTTACTGCATTAAAAATATGCTCAAGGGAAAGTAAAAGTAGACATTTTTAAAACTACTTGGTAAATTACCAACCCAGGCTTATTCTGAAAACGTACCTCCACGGACGTTTCTGAAAACCGCGAAATACGTCCCGGCGGCACGTTTTTCTGCAGTTTTTGTTTTCGCGAATCCACCAGAGGTCGCCGTGTACGCTTTTCGAGATCTCAATTTCCCTCGCGAGTGCCATTCGTGCCTGCTGTTCTTACGTAAACCCACCAGAGGCTGCTGTCGACTCACTTTTTTACAGACTTTCTGACTGACTGAGCGAACGATTGGCTGACCCGCCCACCCACTTCCCTAAACCCCCCCAACACGTTTCAAAAGAAATCCAAAAAAATAAAAGCCCTCATCTGATTTTTATTGTACCACGTTTTCATATTTTACCACATTCTCACCCTGCTATTCACTTATTTGTTTTATATTTTGGATTCTGTTTTTCGTGGTCTACTCCTCTCTGCATCTCAAATTTGCCCACGGACGTGGCGCGCTAACGGGACAAACTGGTTACAGCCGGAATGCCGTCCATACGGAGGTAAGCGGTCGGTCAGCTGGTAAGCGTGAAAAGGAACGCCGTCACACCGCCCTGTAGCGTTCGTTTAAAAAAATGAAATGCAGCCATACGTACCGCCGACTACGTAATTCGCTGTCTCCAGAAACGTCCGCAGGGCTACGTTTTCACAATGAGCCTGTGTTGTAAATAACAATTCCTGAGAAAAACTACTCAATTACAGTCATTTGAGTATTTGTAACTGGTTATTTTACACCAATAGCTATAGGTGAATTGCGTATACAAAATTGACCATGGTGTATGAGAGTGTGTGTGAATGTAAGAGAGTATGGGTGAGCAATGAACTTAAAAGTTCAGAGTTACAATGGGTTCCCATTAGTTTTTAAAACAACTGAAGTAATTATTTGCTACAATAAAACCGAGATGTTCAGGAATCTCTGTTTACAGTAATGTTTGTGTGTGGCGTCCACAGTATGTGGCTCACTGATACTCTAGTGTGTGTGTTTGCCAGCAAATGCCCACTCTTGTAATCTCTCTTGAGGTCAGAAACTGAGCAGAACCTGCTGGAGAGCCAATCCAGGATTTAGTGGATTACTGAGGCTCTGATGACCACAAAATAAGCCTGATTCCCTGTCACATATCAGACTGACTGAATGCCACTGCAGTTCAAAGTCACCATGAAATCAAAATTGACTCTTGTTATTTTTGTATGTAGATAGTAGTAGTTCCTGTTATGTGTGTACTTCCTTATGTTGTAAAAATTAATTTATGGTCTGAATTCATCCATTCTTCTATCTTCTTGCATCTTGTTAGCAACGTCCATCTTTCAATAACTCAATTGGTTCCTAAAGAACAAAATCATGCACTCATTTGTTTCTCATTTCAGGACTGTTTCAATTGGATTTACATCACAAAATGGAAAAAAAAATCATAACTTGCGCTTCATGGTGACTTTAGCTAGTGCTTGATTTGATCTTGATTCAGGATATTGAAGGTTTCTTTCTTTTGCATTGCTTGCTGAGATTATTCACTGTCTTAAAGAAACAATGTGCAGTTTTGGCCACCAGAGGGCGCGTTTTTACAATAAACAAAGGGCTAGTTTGATGACAGCGTGAGCAAGTTTGGTATCATGTGAGTTGTGCTCTTCATTTATTCCTACAGGACTCCTGCAGAAATCACCTTAAAGGATGACGTAAAGTATTCAATACTTTTTATTAGGGCTGCATGACATTGGAAAATGCCAACATTGCGATATTTTGTTTTTCTTGAGTTCCACACAATTCCTTCATATTGTCACAACACAAATCGATTAAATGAACTTACTTTTTTTCTATAAATTTAAGTAGACTGAGCATAAAAAATTAAGTTGTGTCAATTACAAGTTGTGTATTTGAAATCAGCAGCTTGAAAAAGCAGCAAAAGTCATTTTTTGAGTGCATTTTGTGATTTGGATACAGTTTCACAAGATATCGTGAATAGTGCTATATGGGATATTGGTATATACTTACTACCTCCCTCACAAAAGTCTTGTCGCAAAAGTCTTCTAGGTGATCATTTGGCATCAGAAGTGGCTTATATAAAAGGCAAAGGCAAATTGGCCTGATTAGTTTACCAAAATAAAATATGATTGTGCCTTGAAAAAAAATAATAATGTTGTGTATGACTACGAGCTACTACGACTGCATTCATATGTTTCTGCAATGACTCAAAAACCTATTAATATTGGTTTTATTTTATATTCAGAACTATTATTTGACTTGCAGGATTTGGAATAAAGTGCTCAAATTGTGTTGTCATTTGTTGGGATGTATTTCCTGAAGAGGCAGGAAGTTGGTGATATTGTATTATTGTGTGTTGTGCAGTGAGATCTCAGCGCCAGCAGAGGTCACTCAATGCATTTGTCCTCAACTAGACTCTGCTCATCATGTGTTTGTGCAAGTGTTATGTTAAATAAATTACTAATTACTAAATACTACTACAAAGTTAATTAGAATTGCATACAAATTAAATTAATTACTCAATAAATGTTTGAAAATTGCATGAAATTGTCCTAAAAGTCAGCATGAAATCAAACTATTTTACTTTTCAATGCAGGAGAACACAGGCGTTCTGTAAATCATTTTAAATGATTAATTTTATTTTATTTATTTTATTATATGACAACCCAATAAATAAATATTTTTTATACTTTATCTATTAGTATCTATAAATTTCAACATTGAATATTTTCAGTGAAGATTGAAGAGTTTTCACTCTTGTCAGAAATCAGAATCATTCAAATCACTTCAATATAAAGCTTACTGTTCATACAGCAGATTTTACTGTTTCATTATATATATATAAATATATACATATTTTTGGTTTCATTCTTATCTATATTCTTTAAATTACATGTGTGTCATTCAGATTACACACATCAACAGATTCATATTTTCTTATTCTCATATATTCTTGGTCAAAAGTTTGGGATCAGTTTTACTATTATTATTATTATTTTATTATTCTGTTCATCAAGGCGGCGTTTATTAAATGTAAAAAAAAAATGTATTGTTAAATATTTATTAAAATTTGAAATAACTGCTTTCTTATTGTATGTAGTTTCCAATGAAAATATTACTCCAGTCATTGTTGCTTTATTATTAGTACCATTAGTAATATTATTATTATTATTATTATTATTATTATTATTATTATTATTATTATTATTATTATTATTATTAATAATAATAATAATAATAATAGGCGATGCAGTGGCGCAGTAGGTAGTGCTGTCACCTCACAGCAAAGAGGTCACTGGTTCGAGCCTTGGCTAGGTCAGTTGGCATTTCTTTGTGGAGTTTGCATGTTCTCCCTGCGTTAGTATGGGTTTCCTCCGGGTGCTCTGGTTTCCCCCACAGTCCAAAGACATGCGGTACAGGTGAATTGGGAAGGCTAAATTGTCTGTAGTGTATGTGTGTGAATGAGTGTGTATGGAGGTTTCCCAGAGATGGGTTGCAGCTGGAAAGGCATCCGCTGCGTAAAACATATGCTGGATAATTTGCCGGTTCATTCCGCTGTGGCGATCCTGGATTAATAAAGCGACTAAGCCGAAAATGAATGAATGAATAATAATAATAATAATATTAAAGTGATTTCTGAAGGATCATGTGATTCTGAAAACTAAAGTAATGAAGCTGAAAATTCATCTTTAAAATTACTGGAATAAACGATTAAATTAAATGATAAACTACTGTTGAACAGTTATTTTATGGTGCAATAACATTTCACAATGTTACTATTTTTACTGAATTTTTGAAGAAATAAATGCAGCCTTGGTGAGCAGAAGAAGCTTATTTTAAGGTATTTAAAAATCCTACTGACCCCAAACTGTTGACCGGTAGTGTAAATATATATTTATACACTACTGCAGCAGATCGTCTTGACCATGTCTACATGCCTAAATGCATTGTGTTGCTGCCATGTGTGCCATGTCAAGGAAATTTTCACAGTATGTCTGCTAATATTTTTTCTTCTGGAGAAAGTCTTATGTGTTTTATTTTGGCTAGAATAAAAGCAGTTATTAATTAAAAAAAATAAAAATCTTAAGATCAAAATTATTAGCTCCTTTAAGCTATTTTTTTCGATAGTCGAACGAACAAACCATCATTATACAATAACTTGCCTAATTACCCTAACCTGCCTAGTGTCACGGATTGGCCAGGCTCTTCCACCAGTATCACGCAAAGAGCATCTTCACCTGAGTTCTAATCCCCCACAGCTGCACCCAATCACTCTAGCACACTATATAAGCACACACCTCACCTCACTCATTGTCCGGTCTCGTTCCAACAAAGCGGACTCTGAAGTGAACACCTCCTGGTTATCACTCCCCTTCGATCTTAGCATTTGTACTTACCCATACTGTCTCCTTCCAGTGTTCCCGGTGTCCTGTCAGCGTTGTGTGTATCGTCAGTCTGTCTTCCCCGCAAGCCCTCTGGTGTGTGCATTCGGTCATCCTCAGTATCTGTCATCCCACCTGCCAAAAAGGATCATCAGTTCCACCGACTTCTATCCACTTCTCATAAATTATCCTTTTATGTTCAACTGTCGGAATAAACATCGTTAAATACTTACTCCCCTTGTTTGTCCGTCTGCTTCCATAACACCTAGTTAACCTAATTAACCTAGTTAATCCTTTAAATGTCACTTTAAGCTGTATAGAAGTGTCTTGATATCTATAGTCAAATATTATTTACTGTCATCATGCCAAAGATAAAATAAATCAGTTATTAGAAACGAGTTATTAAACTATTATGTTTAGAAATGTTTTGAAGAAATCTCTCCGTTAAGGTGCGGTCACACTTGACTTTTCTTCCCATAGACTTCCATTCATACGCACGCGAATACGTCAGACCGGAAACGCGGGGTCATGCGTTAAGTTTCGCAGGTTGCTGCGGTGCAAAGTTCAAGCTTGGTGAACTCTGACCTGCTAAATCGCATCACTTGACTGCATGAGACCAATTGAGGATCAAAACAGGACCTCTCTGGACAGAAATTTAAATCATGAAGCAATCGCTCGCTTTTTTAATGTCTAATCATCTTGTTTAATCCCGCCCCTTTTCGCAGCGCCGCACGACAGAATTTCGCACACACAAAGCCCGGTGTGACCGTAGCTTTAAACAGAAAATGGGGAAAAAATAAACAGGGGGGCTAATAATTCTGACTTCAATTCTGACTTATATGATATATATATATATATATATATATATATATATATATATATATATATATATAATACAGAGATTGAGGTCCCATAATGCAATTTACAACTGTAAATAAACAAAAAAAAACGCATGTAAATCACAAAACATGGAAAGTTTTTTACAGTGTTTGTTCCATAATTTACAACACCGATGCAGACAATATATTACTTTAAACAAACCTAAAAATGTCAATAAAAGTCGCAGTTTCAAACTTTTTTAACATAAGTTGTTGGAGGAATAGCTGTCCCATGATGCAATTCAAATGCGTAAATAAATAACAAAAATCTGTGAATCTCAAAATATGGAAACATGTTTTACATGGCTGTAATGTTGTGCAGTCAATGTTGGGTTTATTAATGCAGTGTTTCCCAACCCTGTTCCTGAAGGCACACCAACAGTACACATTTTCGACCTCTCCCTAATCAAACACACCTGAATCAACTCATCAGAAGATTAGAAGAGACTAAAACACCTGAAGTTAATGGGTCAGATAAGGGAGAGATCCAAAATATGTACTGTTGGTGTGCCTCCAGGAACAGGGTTGGGAAACACTGTATTAATGAATAAGCTGCTCCTTATTCCCACATTCCTGTGTTCCTGACGCTGCCTTGAGAAACAATGCGAGGAAAAACAACATTCCACAAATAACTGTGCTTGTCCCAGTGTCGCTGAGATAACAGTCTAACAATCACATGTACGCAGCTGAAGTCAATATTATGAGCCCTCCTTTTTTCTTTGTCAAATATATATGATGTTTAACAGAGCAAGGAAATTTTCACAGTATGTCCTATAATATTTTTTCTTCTGGAGAAAGTCCTATTTTTTTTTTATTTTGGCTAGAATAAAAGCAGATTTAATTTTTTTTAAAACCATTTAAGGTCAATATTATTAGCCCAATAAGCGATATTTTTATATATAACTGATATAGATCAGTTATCAGAAATGAGTTATTGAAACTATTATGTTTAGAAATGTGTTAAACAAATCTTTTTGTTAAACTGAAATTGGGAGGCTAATTGTCATGATTACCAGCGATCTCTAACCACCAGAGGTCGCTGGTAAGCACTCACCCTCTCAATAACACTTGGACTACAAATCCGCCATTCATGGACTACATTTTCATACATGCACTCCGTTCACAAACACACATGCTTCCTCGTTTTGACTGATTACATTTGCACCAGCTGAGGATTGTCAGAGACTGATTACACACACTATTTAAACAACACACACTCCCTGCCTTTGCCGAGTCTTGTTATCTGTATAGTGACATTACAACGCGTTTCCCTTAGTCTTGTTCCTCCGTGTTTTGATCTTTGCCTGGTTTCCCTTTCTCCTTGTCTGCCGCCTGTCTACCGACCTCTCGTCTGTGACTGATTACGATTCTGGACTGCCTTCATACATCTGTTTGCACCTGTGTTGACCATTGCCTCCCTGAGTTTGAATGAACCTGCACGTGGATCCTAAACCTAAGTTGTCTCTGTCACTCCCCGTGTTACACTAATAATTCAGACTTAGACATACAGACATTACATACAGACACACTCACACAAGGCTTGATCTGCATATTAGTAATATTGATTTGAAACACACCTTTTGACGCATACAATAACACCAATGTGTTATCATCAATATTATTACTTCTACTTTTTGTTATCATTATTATTAATACTTTCCTGACTTGTCCTGTTATCTCCTCATTATCATTATTACAAGTATTTCTACCATTGTCATTATTCAGGTTGCTGTAGTAGTTGTTGTTGAAGTTGTAGTTTGGGTTGTTGAAGTAGTATCTGTAGTAGTAGATGTCGTTGGTATAGTGGTATCAGAAGTAGTGGATGTGTAGTAGTAGTAGTCGTTGTCTGTGTAGTAGTATCAGAAGCAGTGGATGTTGTTGATGTAGATGTAGTCGCAGTCATTCCTGTAGTAGTATCAGTTGTAGTAGTAGTAGTGTCAGTGGTAGTAGTCGTTGTAATAGGTTCAGTAGTAGTACACATTGTAGAAGTAGTTGTGGCTGTAGTAGTAGTAGTAGTAGTAGTGGTTGAAGTTGTAGTTTGGGTCTTTGAACTAGTAGTTGTAGTAGTAGATGTCGTTGGTATAGTGGTATCAGAAGCAGTGGATGTTGTTGATGTAGATGTTGTAGTAGCAGTCATTCCTGTAGTATCAGTAGTAGATGTAGTAGTAGCATCAGTGGTAGTAGTCGTTGTAATAGGTTCAGTAGTAGTACACATTGTAGGAGTAGTAGTAATAGTTTGTAGCATTAGAAACTCTCTGTAGTAGTAGTAGTTGGTGTAGTACTTGGGATTTATTTTTATTATTATTATTTTATTATTGTAGTGGTTGTTGTTAATGATTATTACTGTTGTCCTTTCTTGCTTGTTTAATGTCATTATTACTATCATTATATCACTAGCATTGTTGTCACTCCTTATATAAGTTACTTGCTTCATTTAGTGACTGTTATTGTTCCTTTTGTATGTACTCTGACCTGTTTACCATGTTACCTTTACATGCACACACGCGCGCACACACACACACACACACACACACACACACAAACACACGCACCTGCCGGTACTTGATTGTATTGTTGTTGTTTTTTGTATTTTTGTTATTGTTTCATTTTCTTTGTATTTGCATTCTCAAATTGTGTACCTTTTGTATATTCTAATAAAAAAAAATAAAAAAATAAAATAAAAATAACACCAATGTGATCAGTAAATGGATTTTAATAGGCTAAACCTTTTATTTTATTTTCGATTTTCTAATGTTTGTTATGGAATTGATCATTTGAAGCTAATTTCCTCCCCGTATTTCTAATGGTTGTTGGGAGCATATCCCGTATTTTTATATCCCAAAGTTGACAGGTATAGTTTAATCACTTGCTTTCTAGTTTAATCTAGTTTGATAGTTTATTCACTTAACTTCTAATTGAAATATGTAAATCCAATGAATATATAACACACACACACACACACACGCACACACACACGCACACCCACATATATAGCCTATATTTATGATGTCCAAGGAACATTTCCAGGTTTTGATGAATAAGCTACTTACGAAAATACTTTACATTTAAGTCCAGCAGTTTTCTTTTTACTTTTGAAGAACAGTGCCATTTTTAATGAACACTGTAAAGAATGGCCGTGATTTCAACGGTAAAAAACTGTAAAAATGCTACAGTAAAAAATCCGTAACCTGGTTAACGGTATGTTTCCATAAAATATACGGCGAATAACCGTAAATTGACTTTCCCAGAATTCCCTGCATGGCACATCACTTTTTATGCTTGTTGTTGACATTACTATGCATCCTTTTAGTTGTTTCCCCATCAGTGATGTACATTAGAGATTTATGTTGCATCTAATGTTGATGAACAATGTTTATTTCATGACTTTAATTTTATGCGTGTTACCATACTGGTTTTTAGTAGCTGTGTGAATGACACTGAGCACCTTCTATACACTGATGCACGTTTCTGCTTGTGGGAAAAGTTGTTTGTGATGAGCATTGGTTCATTGTGTATCTTTCTCATCATCACCTGCATATGGCTGTGTTAACGTGTCTAACTGTGTAACAAAAGATGTGTAGATGTTGGTAATTCAAAATACAGACATATTACCTCTATAAATTAATGAAATACGGTAGTTTACCGTAAAAATGAGAAATTACTTTTACGGTTTGTACCGTATTTTTAACGGTACAGTACTGGCAACCACAGCTGCCGTTTTCTTACCGTAAATTTTACGGATTTATTTTTTACAGTGAACTTTTAAAAGCATTTTAATTTAAACGTTGATGTTTTATTTATTTTTACCTGAATAAACAGTACAGTGTTAATGTTCAACCTATTTCTAATGTTTAAAGTGGCTCAGCTGCCACTAAAGTTTAAACCACAACTGCCGTTTTTTTACCGTAAATTTTACTGATTTTATTTTTTACAGTGAACTTTTAAAAGCATTTTAATTTAAACGTTGATGTTTTATTTATTTTTTACCTGTATACACAGTACAGTGTTGATGTTCAACCTATGTCTAATGTTTAAAGTGGCTGACAATAATAAATATTCATAATTATAGGAATCAATCTGCCTCGTTTTTGAACTGTGCAGAACGATAGCTGCTTAATTAGGCCTGCTACGCTACTGTATTTCAATACCGGTCATTATGGTGATACATGGAGGGACAGTTTTTTTTCTGAGGTGGTACTTGGTGAAAAAAGTTTGACAACCACTGGCCTAGAGTGCTAATGAAATGCTTAAATCCTTGCTGTTGGTCTCAGATCTCGTGGCATTTCGAGGAGAGATGCATTAGTGCTTTGTGAAGAGTTTAGATACACACTGTTATTCACACTGAGATTTCGTTCATTCTGGGAAACTCTGGGATTCTGGGAAAGTACATTTATGCTTATTTCCCATATATAGTAAGAAAACGTACTGTTAATTAGGTAACCGATTGTTACTATAGTAATTTAGCAGTTAAAAATCACTACCATTTTTTTTTCAGTGTAGTTTGTGTAGTAAAGGAATGTACACAGCACTTGATATTTACAATACAGCACATGCATTCTTACCCAAACAACAAAAGCACTTTGCAACAAATCATGTGTCACTTTCTCATTTGCATAATATTTGCATAAACCTCAGATGTGTAGCCCACACCTCCAGGAATCTCATTTGCATGCTGCAGATTGCATAATTCTCCTCTGTTCAGAGTCTGAAAGTTTCCGTGATTGTAAGACGGACCTGTTTGAGGACAAGCATGTCTTGTCTCAGTATTGTTGACGTATGCGGCTCATTTTTCATACGCAGTACAGCAGGACTCAACAGAGGACACATTGTTAGACTGAGAGACAGCCGTGATATTTGTTAAATCATGCTGAAATTCTGATGTGAAGAGATGCGTGCTTGATTTGGTTAAATAAGAGGCCTATATTGTACTCATCAACACAGGCTCATTGTAAAAACGTAGCCCTGTATACATTTCTGGAGAGCGTGAATTATGTAGCCAGAGCTACGTATGGCTGCATTTCGTCTTTAAAGCGTATGCTACAGGATGGTGTGACGCCGCCGACAGCTTCTGTTTCTTTTCACACTACCAGCTGACCGATTAACTCCGTGTGGACAACTTTTCCACTGTTACCAGTTTGCCCAGTGGCTCGCCGCATACGTTGGCAGGCTTAAGATGCAGAGGAGGTTGATCGTGATGGTGGGATTTAAGTCTAGCGAAGAATGGTTACCAGAAAGCAAGTAAAACAAAAAAGGCAAAAAATAAAATAAACAAGTAAATAACAGGGCGATAACATAGTAAGATCTAAAAAATGTGGTAAAAATCAGGTGGCCATGAGGGCTTTTTTTTCTGAATGGCAACACTATCGATTGGGTTTAGGGAAGGGGGTGGGAGATATATCCAGCTGCAGACCCGCAGAACCACTTACGTTTCAAGCACACACAATCTAGCACACACGATTTCGGCAAACCATATATGGGAACTAACCAACTCCTTAGGAGCATTATCGCCACCTATTGAATTTCACAAATACGGTTTCCCATTTCAGTCATTATATCATAATTATATCATAACGATCATTTTAACATCTCTGCAGTTTCTGAACTCAAATTATGTAAATAAAAATTATTGGTTAAACACTTATGACTTTATTCACGTGTCCACATACACAAAGAAAACATAATAGACAGTCTAATTGTAGGAATAAGTGTAATAAACGAATTCAGGATCTTAATATTATCATACTTCGTTAAAATCGCTTTGTTGTAAAATATGAAAAAAGCAAATAATGTGTCACATTAAAATGAACTTATAGTTAATCATTTAAAGGGCACCTATGGTAAAAAATCTACTTTTCAAGCTGTTTGGACAGACATATGTGCATGTATGGTGTATAGACCGTCATATTGGGGTGATATAAGCACACCCAGTGCTTTTCTTTCAATTTAACAACATAAAAAAACGGTGGAGCAGTTGGAGCGGTTTTCAGATCGACCGCAACTTGGGAGTGCGGCCCCCCCGCCCACCAATATTGATTGACAGGCGCGTCATCATATCCTCAGTTTGTTGATTCATGTCCGCCATTTTCAGCGTGAGTCGAAGCGATATCACTAAAGGAACACCCTAGCTCTATTTTTTAGATGAAAGGCTCATTGGGCTCAACACAAGATCAATATTCTCCACATTATCGCTCTAATCGGAATTATTGGTTGTATCTTTAGGTAGGTTTGCAAACATGTGTACTTCTCATTGAGTCTACCTTATACTTCAGCCGTTTGCATTTCTCACGATCACAGAAGCTCCCTGTGATCTTAACTAGGTGCAGCTACACCTGACGCAGCGCCATGCATTTTAGAATTGTAAACATAGGTTTTTATCAGGGTACACACAACGGCGCGACGATTCGGGACACTTCATGTTTCTGCCGCGCCACAGAGAGTGTCTGGTGTGCCGTGTTGCGGCTTCGAGTGACGCATCCCGTGCCTCAGTCAAAGTTAATTCAGTGTGCGTGGTTATTAGTCTCGGTGTACAAGCTCGGTACTTGAAACTAGCACACAGTTGGCTAAATCAGCACACCTAAATCAGCGAGCTGTGGACACGCCCCCAACATGACACTTTTTTTAACACATTATAATAAAAAAATCTGAATTGTGTTTTGATCTGAACCTAAACTGGCACCTAAACAGAAGAACCATAATATTAATATTAAATCATAAAAAAGAGGTAAACTATGTGCCCTTTAAACAATATATAATATAGTTATAAACTGATTATCTTAACTGATTATCTTTTACTAAACTGTAGCAACTGTTAGTTATATATATATATATATATATATATATATATATATATATATATATATATATATATATATTATTTTAATTAATTATTAACAGTTAATTTGTTTCTAGTGCTAAATTTGTTTCTACTATAATTACAACAAATTTCCAGTACTTAAAAACAAGCAAATACACACTATTAAATCGCTTGAGTAAAATATTAATATAGTGTTATACATTTATTACATGAATTCATTATATAAATTAAGCCTGTCCAATTTAGAACGTTCAGCAATGCCAGCAAACGAGTATCTGCTGTATTGACTCCGTCAGATAATAATGACTGATCATCGATGATGACTGAAAACTGTTCAGTCTATTATACTGAATGGCGATCGGAAACAACGCTCCCCATTCGCCCATCTCGATCACAATATTTGTGAAACAGTAAACACTATTGTTTATTGTGTACTGTATTTATTTACAATATATATATATAAATATATTGATGACGATGTCCGAGAATAACAACACAGGCTCATTGTGAAAACTTAGCCCTGCGGACTTTTCTGGAGACAGCGAATTACGTAGGCGGAGGTACATTAAAAAAATTTTAAACGAACGCTACAGGGCGGTGTGACGCCGTTCTTTTCGCGCTTACCAGCAGACTGACCGCTTACCTCCGTATGGACGGCATTCCGACTGCAACCAGTTTGTCATGTTAGTGCACCACGTACGTCTGCGGATTTGAGACACAGAGAGGAGTTGACCATGAAGACGGGGGTTCGAGTCCGGTGAAGAGCGGTTCCAGAAAGCAGGTAAGACAAAAACAGAATCCAAAATATAAAATAGATAAGTGAATAGAAGGTGTGAGAATGTGGTAAAATCTGAAGACGTGGTAAAATAAAAAATAGACGAGGGCTTTTATTTTTTGGATTGCTTTTGAAACGTGTTGGTTGGGTTTAGGGAAGTGGGTGGGCGGGTCAATCGATAAAATTGGTTAGGTTTGGGGAAGGAGGAGGGTGTGTCAGCTGATCGTTCACTCAGTCAGTCAGAAAGTCTGTCAAAAAGTGAGTGGACAGCGGCCTCTGGTGGGTCTACGCAAGAACAGCAGTCGCGAATGGCACTCGCGAGGGAAATTTGAGATCTCGAAAAACGTACACGGCGAACTCTGGCGAATTCGCGAAAACAAAAACTGCAGAAAAACGTGCCGCCCGGACGTATTTTGCGGTCTCCAGAAATGTCCGTGGAAGAACTTTTTTAGAATAAGCCTGGGTTGGAGAATACGTTAATAACATTAACATCCGTCATAACCATATATGGTTTGCCTAGATCATGTGTGCTGGATTGTGTGTGCCTGAAACGTGTGTGGTTCTGTGGGCCTGCAGCTGGATATTATTGGGGTTGGGTGGGGGGGATTGGTCGTTTGGCCAGTCAGTGAGTCAGCAGGCGGCAATGAAAACTTGAGATCTGAAAAAGCGTACACTGCAGCCGGCGGATTTGCGAAAACTAAAAACTGCAAACGTACCTCCTGGGCCGTATTTCGCACTCTCCAGAAATGTATACAGGGGTACGTATCAATAATGAGCCTAGGTTGGTACTTATACTGTTGTTTAGGTCTTAAAAGTATATTTGAAAGGACACTTGCACACATAAGGCTAAGTGCATTTAAACTTAGTCACTTTGCATAATTGTTTGTACTTTAAGTTGAATAGTTTTTAATAAGTTACATGTTAATCTATGTTTGAATTACATTTGTTAAGTATTTGATTGTAATTAAAACTGGTTTTTGAACGTTAAAATAAAAATGGTTGAAAGATTTTAAATAGAAATGTATTAAATGATTTATAGACTCGAAGAAATGCTGTTATCCCAAACATTGCATTAAATTTGGTCCTATTAATTTTATTAAAAAGATTTAGTCAGTATTACACCTAGAATTGGGTTGAAATAACCCAGGATTTTTGTGTAAATACTAATAAACAAGATAATATTAATACTTATATTTAATCAGAGTAAATTAATATTGGACTGAATTACAAAATAAACATACTTAAGTACAGCTTATTCCATTTAATAACACACTGTACAAATGCAGGGTTCCACAAAATTCATTCATGTTGTCCAAACACAATTCGATTAAGTCAACTATTATATATATATATAGTGTTTCTGTGTGGAGTTTGCCTGTTCTCCCTGTGTTCGTGTGGGTTTCCTCCGGGTGCTCCGGTTTCCCCCACAAGTCCAAAGACATGCGCTATAGGTGAATTGCTAAATTGTCTGTAGTGTATGTGTGTGAATATAAGCGTATGGGTGTTTCCCAGTGAGCTGGAAGGGCATTCGTTGCATAAAACATATGCTGGATAAGTTGGCGGGTCATTTCACTGTGGCGACCCCTGATGAATAAAGGGACTAAGGCGAAAAGACAATGAATGAATAGTCAACTATATAATTAGATTGAACATAAAACTATTAATTTTCCCCCAAAAAAGCTCAAGAATTGAGTTCTTTCAGCTCATTTTAAATAAGTAATTTAAACAAAGAGCAAAATTTTTTTAAATGTAATAATAATAATACATTTTTACATATTTTACATATATTTTTACATATAATAAAACAATAATAATACAATTAATCTATAATACATTTTATTCAGTAGCCAACACTATAAAAAGCGATTAGGTGTGTAAACCTTGTTGTAATTTGGAATTGTTAAGTTGGCTTAACCTCATTTCTATTATTACTCACAAATTTGAAGGCAACGACTTTACTCAATTTTTAAAACAAAGTTAACTAACTTTTCAAAGTGAAGTGACTCTGAATCTTGAGTAATCTAATCTTTAGATTATTTGCTAGTTTTAAAAGTATAACAATTAGGTTTTTGCTTTTTCCACACAAGTGAGTGAAACAGATACCTGTTCTCTTCCTTAAACATGTGAACGTTTCAGTTCCTGAAAACACTTAGAGATAAAAATTTCCCTTCATCACTGTTACGTCTTTGTGTTAAACTCTCCTCTATTGCGTGAGTGTCTGTTCCATAAGGCTACATCTGTTAATGCTAGTTAGCATTGACTATTCATTCATTGTCTTTTCGCCTTAGTCCCTTTATTCATCAGGGGTCGCCACAGTGAAATGACCCGCCAACTTACCCAACATATGTTTTATGCAACGAATGCCCTTCCAGCTCAATGGGAAACACCCATACACTTATATTCACACACATACACTACGGACAATTTAGCAATTCACCTATAGCGCATGTCTTTGGACTTGTGGGGGAAACCGGAGCACCCGAAGGAAACCCACACGAACACAGGGAGAACATGCAAACTCCACACAGAAACGCTAACTGACCCAGCCGAGGCTCGAACCAGCGACCTTCTTGCTGTGAGGTGTCGCCCCTATATATATATATATATATATATATATATATATATATATATATATATATGCATGTTAACTAATATTAATTAAAGACAGTAATGTTGCTTCGTGTTAATTATTGTATTCATTTGATTAGACTTTGTTGCAACCCAGGCTCATTCTGAAAACGTATCTCCACGGACGTTTCTGGAGACCGTGAAATACGTCCCGGCGGCACGTTTTTCTGCAGTTTTTGTTTTCGCGAATTTGCCAGAGGTGGCCGTGTACGCTTTTCGAGATCTCAAATTTCCCTCGCGAGTGCCATTCGTGCCTACTGTTCTCGCGTAAACCCACCAGAGGCCGCTGTCGACTCACTTTTTGACAGACTTTCTGACTGACTGAGCGAACGATCGGCTGACCCACCCTCCCCCTTCCCTAAACCCAACCAATTTTATCGATTGACCCACCCACTTCCCTAAACCCAACCAACACGTTTCAAAAGCAATCCAAAAAAATAAAAGCCCTTGTCTGACTTTTTTACCACGTTTTCAGATTTTACCACATTCTCACCCTGCTATTCACTTGTTTGTTTTATATTTTGGATTCTGTTTTTGCCTCACCCCCCTTCTGGAACCGCTCCTCACCGGACTCGAACCCCCGTCTTCATGGTCAACTCCTCTCTGCATCTCAAATCCGCCGACGGACGTGGCGCGCTAACGGGACAAACTGGTTGCAGCCGGAATGTCGTCCATACGGAGGTTAGCGGTCAGCTGGTAAGCGCGAAAAAGAACGGCGTCACACCGCCCCGTAGCGTTCGTTTAAAGAAATTAAATGCAGCCATACGTACCTCCACCTACGTAATTCGCTGTCTCCAGAAACGTCCGCAGGGCTACGTTTTCACAATGATGCTTTTTATTGCTGTTACTTTAATAATAATAATTAAAAACAAACTTTCCAGTCATGTTACGTATTAAACGGATAACTCAACAGGTGAGGTGTTGCGCCACAACATTTCTCAGTGTCTGTGAACGACTGTTTGTGTTCTTTCATAATTACTGAAATCGTTGTCACTGTTCAACCTTCTAGTAATGCAGACGTCTTTTATTTGCATGAATCACTTTAATCCTTGTAGTATCTTAGGTAGCTTTAACACAGCGTTCACGTCTGTTTATGTGATGTTAAAAGATGCATCTTACACCTGCTCGATCTCAGTGCTGCATGCTCGATCTCAGTGCTGCATGCTCGATCTCAGTGCTGCATTTGACACTGTCGATCACAGCATACTCCTGGATAGGCTGGAAAATTGGGTTGGGCTGTCTGGGACGGTCCTCAAATGGTTCAGATCTTACCTTGAAGGAAGAGGTTACTATGTCAGTATAGGTGACCATAGGTCAGGGTGGACACCCATGACATGTGGAGTCCCACAAGGCTCGATTCTGGCACCACTCCTGTTCAACCTTTACATGCTCCCTCTGAGCCAAATAATGAGAAAGAACCAAATCTCCTACCACAGCTATGCTGATGACACTCAGATCTACCTAGCCTTACTGCCTAATGACTACAGCCCCATTGACACCCTCTGCCAATGCATTGATGAAATTAACAATTGGATGTGCCAAAACTTTCTTCAGTTAAACAAAGAGAAAACTGAAGTCATTGCGTTTGGGAACAGAGATGAGGTTCTCAAGGTGAATGCGTACCTTGGCTCTAAGGGTCAAACAACAAAACATAAGGTCAAGAATCTTGGTGTGACTCTGGAGTCAGATCTGAGTTTCAATAGTCATATCAAAGCAGTTAGTAAATCAGCATACTATCATCTCAAAAACATTGCAAGAATTAGATGCTTTGTTTCCAGTGAAGACTTAGAGAAACTTGTTCATGCTTTTATCAGCAGCAGGGTGGATTACTGTAATGGCCTCCTCACTGGCCTTCCCAAAAAGACAGTCAGACAGTTGCAGCTCATCCAGAATGCTGCGGCCAGAATTCTGACCAGAACCAGGAAATCAGAGCACATCACACCTGTCCTCAGGTCTTTACACTGGCTCCCAGTCACATTTAGAATAGATTTTAAAGTATTATTACTGGTCTATAAATCACTAAATGGCCTAGGACCTCAATACATTACAGATATGCTCACTGAATACAAACCTAACAGATCACTCAGATCTTTAGGATCAAATAGATTAGAAATCCCAAGAGTTCAGTCAAAGCAGGGTGAATCAGCTTTCAGCTACTACGCCCCTCGCTGCTGGAATCAGCTTCCAGAAATGATCAGATGTGCTCCAACATTAGGCACATTCAAATCAAGACTGAAAACACATCTGTTTAGCTGTGCCTTTACTGAATGAGCACTGTGCTACGTCCGACTACTATGTTTTTCTCTTCTTTTTAATTCTTTTATAACACATTTTATCAGCTTTTATTTTATTTTTATTCTTACCATTTTTATGTTTGTTTTTATTTCTCTTATAATTGTTTCTTTTATTCCTGTTTATGTAAAGCACTTTGAATTGCCACTGTGTATGAAATGTGCTATATAAATAAACTTGCCTTGCCTTGCCTTGCCTTGCCTTATTTATATTAATTGTACATCTTTAATGGCCCGGTCAAGTGTTGTCTGTCATGTTGTACACGCACACGCACACACACACACAAACACACACACACACACACACACACACACACACACACAAATCTGTGTCTGTGTTGTCATTCACTCTCCCTGCCCCCACCCACACACACACTGAGCGCAGTAAAGGGTGTGGATGGTGTAACTCAATACCGTGGCTTTGTCTCAAACTCTAGTGAGCTGCCTAACTAGACGGCACTTCAAACTGCCAGTTAGAACATGTTGTGTACTTTCTTTCTCAAATCCATTCAGATTTGGGGTTTCTTTTCTTGCTAGTTTCTGGAGTCAGTTTCAGCTGTGTAAAATAAAAGTTTTTGGCCTGGTCCTGGAAAGTCTAGATGACTGAAGTGAGGCACATGAGGGACTGCAACGTTTTGCGCTGACATGTATGATTAAGTACAGTTAATACTGGATTTGTAGACCACTTGAATTTATTTACTTTTTAATATTTGTTAAACTTTATATATGACGGCATTTGTAAATCTGTAAATCCCTGAAATCATACAAGAGAGGACTTTTGGCTCGTTTCAACTGACTGGTACAGTACGGTATGGTTCGGGTCAGTACGGGTCACCTTTATCAGGCTTGCGTTTCCACAACCAATGGTACTCTTTTGGTGGGCGTGGTGTATGACAGAAAGTTTCAGTCGACGTCATTCTCGCTCGAGGAAATGTCTACAGTAAAGCTGTACAGGTCGCTTACATATCATATGAGAAGCACTTCTCACAAAACAGATGCTTCATACACATAAATACTTGTGTAGAAATGTTTATTACTAACTTTTCTATGAACATGAGTTGATTATAACTGATTATAACTGCAGATCAATGCGAAACAGCCTATAACGTCTGTAATTATTTTAATTACTCTTTTAATATTTCAAATAACTCATGAAAACATCAAAATATGGGAGAAAAAAAGTTGTAATATCATTAAAACATTCTGTTATTTTACACAAAAATGCACTTTTTTTTACCCTTTTTTTTTTTACCCATAATTGTCTAATATTTAGCGTTTGTTTATAAAGTTTGTGGCTCATATTTGAACACGTTTGGTAAATCTAGCAATATTGGTAAATCTAAAAAAGGCTTCCCATTAAGTTTTATGTCCTTAAAAACAATTGTTTAAATCTTATAGCCCAATGAATCTAAACAAATAATAAAAAGATTCCGTTTGTTTATAAAGTTTGTTGATCATATTTGAAGAAACATTGGTCAATCCAACAAAATTTGGTCCCAACACACCCAACACAACAACAGCCCTTAGTAGGGAGCGAGTGGGCGAGCCGCGGTTTGAGACGCGGCCCGTGTCGGAAGCGGGTGCAGTCATCCGGTTGAGGCGCTTGTTGTCCTCTCGGTGTCAGATCTCGGGATTGGCCCGTCACGGTTAAAGACACTCCCCTGATCACGGACGAACACCCTTTCTCAACCGCGAGCCTTCCGGTCTCGAGGATTACGCAAAATATCCGACTCTGTTACCGAAAGTTGACGTTAAAGTTGAGCTGTAGTTGTAAACCGAGTCAGTAACGTTACTTTATTTTGTTTTATCTGACGGAATAGAGCGACCCAAGAGCGCGATGGTGCTGAAATCTGAAGACGGTGTCGGTGAGTGACGACCAGCAGCTGATACTTTACTAAACTTACCGAACAACATGTCTGATAAACATTCAGAGCTGTCGAGTGTGATGTTTGGGGTGAATTAAAACAAATCAAAAAACGAAATATTAAAGAAAAAAAAAACGACATGTGTTTCACTCTACAGCGCTTTGATTCCATTAGATGTCGATGTTATTTATTTATTTATTTATTAATTAATTAATTTATTTATTAAATTATATTTAAATTATATTTATTTATTAATATATAAAATTAAATAATTAAGTCTGTTCTTAAATTGTATTGTGTCTAATTTAAAATAATAATAATAATAATAATAATAATAATAATAATAATAATAATAATGTAGCTAAAAAAAAGCCCAGGTAAAATGTTCTACAGTTTTGTGTAGATTAACTAAAGTCTGATATAAAGTCTAAACACAATATAACTATTTTAACACCAATGTACCAAGTAGTACTAAAAGTAATCGAAATAAACCTACAAAAATAAGGCTTAAGTTAACTTTCATTTTATGAATCATATGTTATTCCATGCTTCTATAATTGAGGTAAAATTGGTTTTATGTTCACTTATTCTATTCAGTGACAACTTGTGACATGCTCCATATATTGTTTACCATGGTACTTTGAATAATAGAGGTAAAGTTGGTTTTATAGTCGCACAATCGTTCATTAAGAAGTCTCTATATTGTTTACCATGTTACTTTGAATATTCGATCGGAATTAGCATGCAAGTATGACTTCGAAACAACATTAACACTATCTAATTCACTGTGTACAATGTTGTACTTTGATAATCATTGGCTGCTAATATGATTTCCCTATTTAAAATTTGCAACGAATACTTTTCTGAAATTAAATTATTAAGGAGAATGTCTGAATAACCGATTATAAAACCAACTTTACCTCTATCTTTGAATATTGGGTCTGAAATCACATGCAAGTGTGACTTGAAAACAACATTAGCACTATTTATTTGACTGAACAATGTTGTACTTTGAGAGTCATTTGCTGCTAATATGAGTTCACCATACACAATTTGCAAAAAATATTTTTGTGAAATTATATTAATAAGGAAAAAGTCTGAATGTGTGAATATAAAACTAACTTTACCTCAAGGCTTTCACACCTTATAGCTAGGGGCAGACATAATCTGTGACAGTTTTTGCTAATTCTGTGGAGAATTTTGTAAAAAAAAAATCTGCGGATTTATGCGGAATGATATTTGGAGTACCATACCTAAAAAACTTAATATATGAAATAATAATTTTTTTACTTTTATTTAATACTTACAATACAAATCCAATTAGATCTACTTATTTGGTAAGTCTCTCATATAATATCTCTAATAAAAGACAGAAACTACTTGTAGCGACGCTACTGCCCAACACTGCAAACGATATATCAATGGAAACCTCATTTGCTCGTCTTTCAAAGAATGTATAAATCTGGTTTTGTGGTCCAGAGACACAAATAAGTATGTTTGTTCTGAATTTTAAGACCTGACTGTTTATTGACATTTTTATAAATAATATTCTCCTAATAAATCTAATATTTAATTCCAGTTTCATCAGATCATTTCACTCTAAACACATGTTTTAAATGGCTTCCAGAGCTGTAGATTGTATAGAATGAGTGTGATGATGCTGTCAGACTGTTGGCTCTCTAATGTCAACAATACTTCATCATGTGAACCGTCTTTTGTTGTTTAGGCAGTTATGAATTAATCATTGTGTTGAAAGGCCTCGTTGATTTTGATGATGGATGAATGTTTTATTGTTCCATGATCCTCTTAGCAATGCATGTGCTAAAGCTTTTTTGTTATTTGGTTGGATGTTTGTTTTTCCATCTAAACTTTTTGAGCAAAAATGTTTCCCACAACAATCTCGCTCTCCTTTTTTGATTATTGCTATGCTTCAAAGTGAGAAAAAACCCTGAAAACTGGTTTGTCCTAACTTTTATCGCACATTAACTTTTGCACATATACCTGTGTGTCTGTTTAATTCCTGCTAGTGCGATTCTGCAGGCTGCAGCTTGTCCAAACTCAGTCTCGCATTCTCAGCAAGAAACCACACATTCAGATTATATTGTGCACACCGCTCGACACATTGGGCATTGTGTTTTCTGAATGTTTCGCAGTGGCATTATAATGTGTGTGTTTGTGGCACTTGTTGGCTGATGTTGAGGAATGTGTCTCAGCTGTCTGACTTCACTGTGGGGGATGGGTGCTTACTGTGGGAATGCTAAATGCTGAACACTGCCATGCTGACCGGTGAAATACTGAGCAGCATAACACTGCCATGCTGAACAGTGAAGTGCTTAACTTTAAATACTGAAATGCTGAATAGTACTGTAATTTTGAACGCTGAAATTCTGACCGCTGAATGTTGAATACTGGGCGCTAAACTCTGAAATACTGAACAATTAATACTGAAGGCTGAACTCTGAAGTGCTGAATGTTAAATACTGAAATACTGAATGCTGAAATTGCTTGCTGAACTCTGAAATGTAAAAAATTAGATGATGCTGAAATGTTGAATGTTAAATACTGAACTCTGAACGTTACATGCTAATGCTGACTGTTAAATACTGAAATACTGAACGCTGAACTCTGATATGCTGAACCTTAAATACTGAAATGCTGAAAATTCTATACTGAAATGCGGAACATTAAATCCAGAATGTAGAATGTTAAACACAGAAATGCGGAACGTTAAATGCTAATGCTGAAATGATGAAAGTTAAACACTGAAAAACTGAGCGCTGAACTCTGAAATGCTGAATATTAAATACTGAAGTACTGAACTCTGAAATGCTGAACGTTAAATACTGAAATGCGGAACATTAAATACAGAATGTGGAAATTTAATTACAGAAATGCTGAACGTTAAATACAGAAATGCGGAACATTATATGCTAATGCTGAATGTTAAATACTGAATGCTGAACTCTGAAATGCTGTACGTTAAATACTCAATACTGAACGCTGAACTCTGATATGCTGAACCTTAAATACTGAAATGCTGAACATTATATACTGAAATGCGGAACATTAAATACAGAATGTAGAATGTTAAACACAGAAATGCGGAACGTTAAATGCTAATTCTGAAATGATGAAAGTTAAATACTGAAATACTGAGCGCTGAACTCTGAAATGCTGTACATTAAATGCTGAAAGTTAAATACTGAAGTACTGAACTCTGAAATGCTGAACGTTAAATACTGAAATGCGGAACATTAAATACAGAATGTGGAAATTTAAATACAGAAATGCTGAACATTAAATACAGAAATGCGGAATGTTAAATGCTAATGCTGAATGTTAAATACTGAAATACTGAATGTTAAATACCGAAATGCGGAACGTTAAATACTGAAGTACTGAACGCTGAACTCTGAAATGCTGAACGATAAATACCGAAATGCTGAACGTTAAATACTGAAATGCGGAACATTAAATACAGAATGTGGAACATTAAATACCAGAGTCTAAACGTTAAATACAGAAATGCGGAACGTTAAATGCTGAAATGCTGAAAGTTAAATACTGAGCGCTGAACTCTGAAATGCTTAACGTTAAATACTGAAATGCGGAACGTTAAATACTGAAATGCGGAACATTAAATACAGAATGTGGAACATTAAATACCGAAAGTCTAAACGTTAAATACAGAAATGCGGAACGTTAAATGCTGAAATGCTGAAAGTTAAATACTGAGCGCTGAACTCTGAAATGCTTAACGTTAAATACTGAAATGCGGAACGTTAAATACTGAAGTACTGAACGCTGAACTCTGAAATGCTTAACGTTAAATACTGAAATGCGTAACGTTAAATTCTAAAATGCGGAACATTAAATACAGAATGTGGAAAGTTAAATACAGAAATGCTGAACGTTAAATACAGAAATGCGGAACGTTAAATACTAATGCTGAAATGCTGAACGTTAAATACTGAAGTACTGAACGCTGAACTTTGAAATGCTTAATGTTAAATACTGAAATACTGAATGTTAAATACTGAAATCGGGAACGTTAAATAATGAAATGCGGAACGTTAAATACTGAAGTACTGAACGCTGAACTCTGAAATGCTTAACGTTAAATACTGAAATGCGGAACGTTAAATACAGAATGTGGAAAGTTAAATACTGCAATGCTGAACGTTAAATACAGAAATGCGGAACGTTAAATGCTAATGCTGAAATGCTGAACGTTAAATACTGAAATGCTAAATGTTAATTACAGAAATGCTGAACGTTAAATACAGAAATGTGGAACGTTTAATGCTAATGCTGAAATGCTGATTGTTAAATACTGAAATGCGGAACGTTAAATACTGAAATGCTGAACGTTAAATACAGAAATGCGGAACATTTAATGCTAATGCTGAAATGCTGATCGATAAATACTGAAATGCGGAACGTTAAATACTGAAATGCGGAAAGTTAAATGTTAATGCTGAAATGCTGAACCTTAAATACTGAAATGCTGAACTCTGAAATGCTAAACGTTAAATGCTAATGTTGGAATGCTAAACGTTAAATACTGAAATACTGATCGCTGAACTCTTAAATGCGGAATGTTAAATACTGAAATACTGAACGTTAAATGCTAATGCTGAAGGTTTTACGTGTGATACCCTGGTTTGCGATTTTAATTGCGCACCTGTCTACCAGGTATCTGTGCAGCCCTGTATCAAAGATGAAACCATGAAAGATGCAGGTGTGAAAAAATATTTATGTCCAACATTTTTCTAGGCGTATTTAGAACAAGAATCATTTCATGACAATAAAAGACTCCAAAATACTCATTAACTGTAATTTTAACTCTTCACGCTTTGTCACTATCTTTTAAACAATAGGTTTGACCCATTGGTCAGTAAGTCATTTTTATAATTTAAACCAGTGTTCCTCAACCACGTTCCTGGAGGACCACCAACACTGCATGTTTTGGATGTCTCCTTTGTCGGTCACACCCATTACAGCTTTTTCAGTCTCTGCTAATGGCCTGATGATTTGAATCAGGTGTGTTTGTTTAAAGACACATGGAAAATGTGCAGAGCTGGTGGTCCTCCAGGAACGTGGTTGAGAAACACTGATTTAAACCAATGATAGATTTAGCATGATCTCTCTTTTTTCCCACCATATATTTGTGTAGGTATTAATGGATCAAAATAATGTAATAGAACATTATTCGAATCTTATTTTGGCATTTTATTTCTAAAAATCGAATCTATTTTAACGTGGACCTCTATTCTTTGAGCCATTTCTATGATTGTATGTAGCTGATCGTTTAGTTCCGTGTTGTCGTTAGCGGTTTGGGTGTTGTAGAGTAGGGCTAGTTAGAGCTCTTTCGCATAGTGCGGGTGTGGACCGTTTAATCCACCGCATGAGAAAGACACTTAACAGGAAATGTCACCTCATGATGAACTCTGCCAGTAACAAGCATTTGTCTCCAAGTCCAACAATTATATCACAGTGCAGCTGAGGATCATGGGAAATGCAGTGCAGTTTAATAACAGTAGTGCGTGAGCTATCTGTTATCTAGGACGATATTGACTTTGTTTCTCAGCTCTGCTCAGTTTCCTGTGTGTTAGCTGTTGATTATCATGTGACTTCCTGACATGTGTCCTCAAGGCGCTGTGTTTACCAAGTGAAGGGCATATGTGGGGTGATGAATTGGTGTGTATGCGTTCACACCATCATTGCAGATAGATACAAGACGCACAAGTTTTTTTTGTTACAGTTTAGCACTTTACTGTAAACACTGAAGGCTGAAGTTTTCAGCCAAGTCCGTCCAGATAAATTACATACGCATAGCTAGAAGTTCATTGTTGAAACCATGGTGAATTTTAGTCATTTTAGAGTGCTTTAACAAAACTTTGAACTTTTGTCATTGATTTTGCACTAAATCAGTGTTAAAAATGGCAAAAATGTGAATGGGCTCTATGCTAGAGTTTTAAAGCCAACGATAAACTTCCGGTGAAAGCTTAACGTGACAAAAATTTCACTAGGTTGTTTTTACAGCATCCAATTGTCACAATAATTAGCTCTAATTCTAATTCTTTGTTTAATGCATGGTTTTTGAATCGTTCAGATTTAGTGACGTTAGCATTAATCTATGCATCTATGATAAATATTACTAAAACCAGCATCTGTAACTGAGAGCCTGGCCACATAATCTACATATTAGTTATTATAATTCAGCTAATCCACCCATGACCCACTCACAAAGACAAACAATATACTTTCATTACCTGACCCATGGTTAAACTGCTGCGCTGTACCCAATACACTGCTTGACGTTGTGTCAAAAAGTCGCTAAATGTCGCTAGATTACGTCATACGTCAATTTGCATATTACTGACGTCATCACGTCCAGCAGTTTTTGTTTAACAGCCTATGCTTAATCACGAGATATTTATATTCGCACTACCCTTTATATATGCATGCCAATTTAATTAAATGTATTGAATACAGTATATCAGTATAGATGTCAAATGAGTTTAGACATAATAAACTCACAAAAGTTCCAAAACTGTCACTAGAATCTCTCTGATTGTGAACAAGAAAAGAATAAATGGCCAAATTAAATAGTTACATTTAAAACGATGGAGAAGCTGATCGATTTGACTGTAAAGTTGCAAAGAAAATGCCTCACGCTTGCAGTGCTAAATCATTTGCCGTTGGTAAGCAGATGAACGATCTGCTCTCAGGCTGCAGGTATGAAAGACTGACTGCTGCATACGAGGGCTGGGCTGCCTGTGAGTGCTCTGAAGTGGGGGAGTGGCCGACGCCATCACCCGCAGCTTGTTGAAAATGGTAGGAACGATATAGCACAGACACATGACGGCCTATACAATCTACATTCTAAAAGCGCTATACAAATAAAGGTGAATTGAATTGAATTGAATATCAAAAAGACTCCAGTGAAAAAGTCGCTAGATTTGTCGCTAGTCGCTTTTTTGAAAATATCTCACTAAGGGGGTGTGAAAAGTCGCTAAATATAGCGGCAAGGTCGCTAAGTTGGCAACACTGACGTCAAGAGGGTGACTCCATAAGGAAACTTAAACTGCACACACTTGACTATGTAATGCGTGAAGTCGTAGACGTGTCTCGGCGCATAGCATAACTTGGCCTTTAATGATGCGTCCATGCTTAATCGGTGGTCAGAAAAAAATCTTTCTGCTACAGGGGTTATGGACAATTAAGTAATCATTGAGTAATCGTTATCATCCCTGGTGCAATTCAATGATGCTAAGCGATTTTATATATGCAAAATACATATGAACGCTTTAAAAATTAGAAAAAGCCTAAATCAATATCTCACAATGCACCCATGTCGTAATGCATTTTAAAAATGAGCATTTTTATGTCTACTACACATACCAGCCTGATCTCACGAGAAAACGTAAGTATTTTACGTTTTGACACTTTAGTGGCGAGTTCAGTCGTACGAAATTGTACGATTTTAAAAAGGAGGCGTGGCACCTAACCCCACCCCTAAACCCAACCGTCATTGGAGGATGAGCAAATCGTACTATACTGTACGAATTAGATCGTACAAATTAGCCACTAAATCAAAAAGTTACGAATTGCCGTGAGATTGTGTTGCACATACACAGCCAGATTTACTGGTCAATCTTGCAGTACTCTGTCCACCATTTTTGGTGAACTGTTTCTTTAAGTGCTGTGGGTCCTTGACTAACAGGGCCTGAACTCCACTGAACACCTGTGGTGATGACCTCACTGATGGATTGGGACAAAGACACCTTTCACACTCTTATACATTCTGCTCTCCTTTGTGTTTGTGAACATGAGAACTTCAGACTGTCCAAATTCAGACAGAATTGTCCTCTGTAGCTGACTCTTTGTGGGTTTAAAAAAGGACCAAAGGTTTCTTCATGAATACAAGTGAGATGTAATGCTAACTTTACGCGTTAGCTGCCGCCTCAGTCAGAGGCTGTAGTCATATGTGGTGTTTACTCATCAGATTTCTCCTGTATGCGCTTTCATTTGCTCACATAAACGGCAGGATGTTTACTCTGCAGAGCTTCAGGATGTTTGCTCAGCACAGCGGGCCCGTCTGCTTCACAGATCTCAGATCAGATCTTGCAGCCGAGTCCTCCGGTGCCCCATGAGTGTGTTTAGCTAGGCTAATGCTAAAAATAAATCACTCTGCATTCCTCGTACAGAAACAATCGGTTATTGTTGTTGGTGCTATATTTGGCTTAGGCGTACTACATTGGTTTCCTAGCTTTCACTCACCCTTGAGTGTGGCGTGATGGTGAAAGAGTGTGTTTGTGACACAGAAGTGTGTCATTTCCTCAGAGATCTGACTTAAGACTCTCTCTGGACACTCTGAGCTGGCCGATTCCAGGAAAAGATATTCAAGTCATGATCTCAGATGAGCTCTTATACAGGTCATGCTGTTATTAGTTTATCGACATTGATGAGCTACATACAGAGTGCCCCAAAATGTGGATAAATCCATAATACATCTGTGAGTACTTCAAAACCTTGACCTTTTTAGAAGACCATGCTACTTTTTGCTCTCAATTAGCACCACCATTGTGTGAAGATGACTCTGAAGTAGTAATGTGTGCAATCACTTATGGCCCTTTTCCACCGAGAGGTACAGTACGGTAAGGGTTGGTACGGGTCACCTTTATTTAGCTTGCGTTTTCACTGTCAAAAGGGTACCCTTTTGGTGGACATGGTGCACGATGGAAGGTCTCAGACGTCATTTTCACTTGAGGAAATGTCACTGCAAAGCCGTACAGGTAGTTCAGATGTCAAATGAGAAGCACCTCCCTACTGAAAAAAACAGCCTAAACCAGCCTAGGCTGGTTGGCTGGTTTTAGCTGGTTGACCAGCCTGCTTTTAGAGAGGCTTTGGCCGTTTCCAGGCTGGTTTTCAGCCATTTCCAGCCTGGTCTTAGCTAGGATATGACAAGCTAAAGCCAGCTTGACCAACCTACCAAGGCTGGGAGCCCAGCCAAAACCTGCTATGTCCAGATTAAATCAGGCTGGTCAAGCTTTTTTTAGCTGGTCGTTTTCCAGCCTGACCAGCTTAGATGAGGCTGGAAATGGCTGGAAACCAGCCTGGAAATGACCAAAACCCCTCTAAAACCAGGCTGGTCAACCAGCTAAAACCAGCCAACCAGCGTAGGCTGGTTTAAGCTTGTTTTTTTCAGCAGGGCTGTCACAAAACAGCCTACTGTAACGTCTGTAATTAAATGAAATAAATGCAACAAATATGAACACATACAGACCCTTACAGTCTCCGATATGTTACCAATTACAGAAAAACTACACACAGCATACATTTAGTCTTTATTTGGCTTCAAAACCAACACGAAGTATAGCCCAGTCAGTGCAAAACCTCTCATATGTGGCTTTAATCTTCAGCAGCACATGTAACCTCTTGTTAGAGAGTAATTTCGTCATTTCCGAGATCATAATCGTCCAAAGGGTGATGATAATAGTTAAACATGGCAGTATCTCTGTAAACCAATAGCGTTCAGTTGCGCGTCTAGCTCCACCTTTTGGTACCCTTCTGTCGTGCTTGGGTACCCTTTGCAAAGAGTGGCCAAAAAGTGGTACTGTACAGTTCACTTTTAGGTATGTTTTGACTGTGGAAATGGCCATTAAAGCGTACCGAACTGTACCGTACCATACCACTCGGTGAAAACAGGCCATTAGAGCTGTGCAGTTAACTGAAGGCAGTGGTCTTGTTCTTTTGTGTTTGCTAATGTTAGGCAGTTTTGATTTATATGTTGTTGTTGAATCTTTTAAAGTTAAATTAGCTAACACGCACCACTAATGCTTTTGTTGCTTGTTTTTGTATTTTCTTTACTTTATATTTGGATGTATTACTTCAGAAGATGTGTGATACTGCCGCCTATACCATTCAACAGTAAAGACATACCTAGCTGGAACATTTCATCAAAGTTAATAAAAAGTTCATTAAATGCACCTAAATGCAAAAGCTCTCATTGGTGAGTTGATCTTCAGCATGGTTTCTGGCTGTATGAGACTAAATTGTTACTGAAGTATTTCATGGACTGTAAAATTGATTAGTCGTGAATGTGCAGTAAAGGGCAAAAAGTGACCACTAGATGGGGCTTGCTTGTTTTGAAGGCTTGATTTCAGAGAGAGGAGAGAGAGAGAGAGAGAGAGAGAGAAAGGAGTGTGGGATGGAGAGGAGCGTCTGCACATGGACTTGAGCAGTGAAATGACTCTTCCTGTTTCTCAGTCTGCTGTAGCTAATGTATCTCTGAACACTTGACTGCCTTACTTAGCTTGAGTTTATCTTTGGGGGCTGCACTGCTCATTTGGATAATGAAGGGGGTTGTTTTGATGAGAGAACAGAACCGGACGGGTATCAGGATGGCTGAGACATTTCACTAAAAATCCCAGAATCAGGTCAGTTTGCTTTAGCGCTTACTTGGCTGGGTGTTAGCGCTTTTGTAACATTTTCTAAATCCAATGTGTCTGTAAAGTGAGCTTTCTTGAATATTGAGCAGTTTCATTACGAACTGGAAGATGATTAGTGGATTTTCTGTAAACTTTAGCATATTAGTGGCTTCATGCTGTCATTTGTTCCAGTACTGGTCCTCTATCATTCACTGGACATACGACCATCCACTTTATTTCCTCCTTGGTGCACTTAAAGGTGCAAACGTACATTTTACTGATTCATGTAAGGAATAAAACAGGTGGTCAGCTCGAGCCTAGAAAGATTGTGATTTACTGTCGGTCTGGATTCGGGGAATGTTTACCATTTCAGGTATGCTTTTTGTTTTAAGACAATTCCTGAAACAATCCTCAGTTGTAGCAGAACTCAGGCCAAGAAGCCCCTGTGAAGAATGGTATTGTCTCTTTTATCCCGAGCATTGTTGCTCTGATGGCTTCATGGAGTTTAGTGATCAATGATCCGCCCACTACCTCTGTGTTCGCCCGCCAAGCAATCCCACATGGGCCTTGGAAATGCTGGACTCTGCCTTTTTCAGCTGGCCAGAACCGGTCCGCAGTACATTAAAGTGAGCCCAGTGCCTCGAACAATGACAGCACACATCCACAGAATGCATTTGTCAGTACTTCAGCCTTTGGGTCAGCCTACAGAGGTCTGGCAGGCTGCTCTACCTTTGCAAGTGCTTTGGTTGGTATGAGTGGAAAGTAAAACCAAAGACATACATCATTGATCTTTATTTGGATTAAATCTATTAAGAAACAACCCAAGAAAAGTGACTTAATTAGTGGTGGATAGAAAGCAAACAATTGAAAGGGTCTTAAAGAAGTACCTGGGAAAGTTGAAGCAAGTTAAGGTTTGGCACTGCTAGTTTGTTAGTCCCCACAAGGAGCGAGCCACCAGTTAGCCATCCGGTTAGTAGGCATTTATAACATTCCATCCATTTGACCTCTGTAGGGTTGTAAGGATGCTGGGCCACAGGCAAGGACCACCCTAGATGCATGCAGACATCACAGGACTTTTATATCTTTGGATTGTAGGGGAGACCTGAGCGCCAAGAAAACCCACACCAACAGAGTGAAAACATGCCAACTTCACATAGAGTATTTTCATTCTACTAGGGTTTGAACCGGAAACTTGCTCTTGTGAGACAATAGTGCTAGCCACCATCTTGGCTTTAATCATGTTTTTTATGCAGTAGTGCCATTCTCATTGTATTAAATATTTGGGATGACACTAAATGTGGGTGTTAACAAGGTCTAAAACATCATGTTTACTTTCAACAACATTAAGAGGTAGTCAAAATTTGGATATTGTTTTGTGGTGTAAATGCTTTACTCAGTGATTGGATTTGAGTGGCTACAAAAGACATACTGACTGAAAACTTCTTTTGTTATGGGATGTGTTGCGAGAAACAAGATATTAGTTATTTTGCTCAATTGAAACTAACACGGATTGTGATTTAACTCATGGTTGACGTCCACATTCTTCCAATGGCTTAATTTCCCGCTCACTCAAGAAACATTGCCTACAGTGAACCATGAAAGTGAGGTGAATTAAGAGGAAAATATCTCAGTGAATTCTAATCACGTTATCAAGTCAGGTCACTTTTGTGTATATAGCGCTTTATTCAATGTTGATTGTGGCAAAGCTTGCTGATGAGCAGAAAAGAAGAATAAAACATCAATTCAATAAAACCAAATCCAATTAAGCAAGCTAGTGGCAAGAACTAAAACTCTGCCAATTGACGGAAGTGAAGTACAAAACCTTGGGAGAAACCAGGCTCAGTCTGGGTGACCAGTTCTTTTGCCAAATGTAAAGATGCAGAGCTGCAGTCTAAAAACTTCAACCAAGTATGCAGGCTAATACCATGTGGAAATGGGGATTTGTCTCAGCTGAATACTAGTTATTGGATCACTGAAGAATGCTTGTTAATACCAGGTGGAAACAAGGCAAACATGAACTTTTATGAACACTTCATTTGTTTACCTATTTTGTATGCTTCTGGAATCTTCTACTTGCAGGCCCTGAGGTTTAATCTTAAGGTATCCCCACTCCAAAGTTTGATTCATGGAATTGTACCAATGACTATAGTGCCAAAACTGCCAATTTATACTGTTATTGCTGGAAAGTTTAAGAAACGTATTCACATATTTATTTATTCACTTGTTTGTACCTTCACTTGTATTCCTACTTTGTATCCTTGCTCCCTGAGCTTTAATCATGAGGATACACCACTTCAAAGTTTGATTCATGGAATTGTATTAATGAGTAGTGCCAATTTATACTGATATTTCTGGAAAGTTCGAGAAACATATTCATTTGCCTTTGATCCGATCTTTAAGAAAAAATCTCTGTAGGTGTCTATGGTCCTACTTTATATTAAGTTGCCTTAACTACTAGGCACTTGCATCAAAATGAGTGCAATGTGCTTATTGTGCTCATATTGTATTACACAACACTTCCAAGGCTGATACAGGGAAGGTTAAAGACGGGTTTGGTGCTATGGGTAGGTTTAGGGATGGGTTAAGGTGTAAGGGATGGGTCATTAGCGTCATTATGTAATGTAATTACTTAAAGATATAATTACATGCATATAATTAAAAATATATATAGAAGTACAGTGTAAAAACGTGCAGATTGCATTGTACAAAATTATTAATTTAAATGTTTGTACATCATAATTAAGGCTTCTTAATTTAAAGTGGGACCACATCTATTTTTATTTCCAGAAATATTGTCTGTGGTTGTCTGCTTTCTGCTGGTAATGCAATTTTGTTGTCATTATTGCTGGTCATTAATCAGCAATAATATCAGATTTTAGAATCATTTGTAGATGGTGCATGTCTCTGCCGTTTTTCTGCAGATCATTCATTGTGTTTTAAAGCTCTTGATAGGAGTGATGCTGCAGGTATAAGTCGCCCCTTGACTCTCAGAGGCTTTTTAAATTGGTTTAGATCTAAAAGGGGAGATCCTTGAGTATTCACTTCTCGAGCTATCAAGCGGTGCTGGATGGAAAATAAGTGTGCCAATCCTGACTAGATGGAAATTGGGCTGGGTCTTCAAGAGCTTGTTTATGTCGAGAGGCTCTGGGTAATTGTGGTTTTTCTTTGCCTACACCCTTCACTCAGTCAAAACAACCGTAGAGCAGCTTTTGAGACTGATCAGAGCAAAACATTCTTGATAACTTGAGTTGGGAATCGAAAATCAGTTGAATCGGATATTTGTTGTAAAATTAATTTAATCAATTCTTGTCCGCACATTTTTATTTTTTGACTTTGCAATCTGCCAGGACCTTCTGCACTGGCGAGCTACCAGACCTTGAATAATAAGCATTAGTTCAGAGATGGACCACAGGAAATGCTCAAATGTATAAAGTACGATGGCAAAGCTATAGGTAATTATGGTTATAGACTAATATGTTGCAAGTAAGGTGTCACGACAAACATGACCAAGCTTCTGCGTTTGTTCACAAGAATGCACTGTGTTAATGTATTGCGCATCCCGGGTGCAACAAGTAATGCAAATTTTAGTTGAAATTTTTTGAACATGTAGCTAGGGCTAGAGCAAAAATGCAGTCTCGATAATTATTTTTCCATATATAGAATGAATATTATAGAGCAACTCTATATAGAGGCAATGTGGTGGCGCAGAGGGTAGCGCTCTCGCCTCACAGCAAGAAGGTTGCTGGTTCTGGGTGTTTCCCACAAGTCCGAAGACATGTGGTATAGGTGAATTGGGCAAGCTAAATTGTCCATGGTATGTGTGTGTATGGGTGTTTCCCAGTACTGGGTTGCAGCTGGAAGGGCATCCGCTGCGTGAAACACGTGCAGTTAAATTCCGCTGCGGTGACCCTAGATTAATAAAGGGACAAAGCCAAAAAGAAAATGAATGAACTCTATATAGAATGAAATTATAGAACGACTCTATATAGAATGAAATTAAAGAACGACTTTATATAGAATGACTATTTAAGAATAATTCTAAATAGAATGAATCTTATAGAATGACTATAAAGAATGACTATTATGTAACGACTATATAGAATGACTTACAGAATGACTCTTATAGAATGACTTATGGAATGACTATAATAGAACAACTATATAGAATGACTTTTATAGATCAACTCTATATAGAATGAATCTTATAGTACGACTCTTATGGAACGACTCTTATAGAACGACTATATAAAATGACTCTTATAGAACGACTCTATATAGAATGACTCTATATAGAGTGAAGCTTATAGAATGACTATTATAGCATGACTCTATAGAGTGACTTATTGAATGACTATATAGAATGACTCCTATAGAATGACTCTATATAGAGTGAAGCTTATAGAACGACTATATAGAATGACTCTTGTAGAACGACTCTATATAGAATGACTATTATAGAACAACTATATAGAATGACAGTTACAGAACGACTCTATATAGAATTCCAAAATTCCAAAAGTATATAGAATGACTATTATAGAATGACACTATATAGAATGACTATTATAGAATGACACTATATAGAATGACTATTATAGAACGACACTATATAGAATGACTATTATAGAACGACACTATATAGAATGATTATTATAGAACGGCTCTATATAGAATTCCAAAATTCCTTTGTGATCAGATCGACGAAAGTGCATCTTAATATCAGCGTGAAATGTTGTGAGCCTGAATGTTTTATTTTTGTTTTACCACATTGGAATCAAATCTGGCAATCGATAAGAATCGAAATTGATTAGCAGAATTGGAATTTATTAAATTATAGTGATACCCAACCCCTATTCATTACTAAGAAGCACAGAAACGGGTCAATAAAAGCTCCTCCTGCTGTCAGCAGCAGCACTGAGGGGAGAGATGTGAGCCTGCACACTAAATATGTCAGCAAAAAACCCACCAAAAATGAGGTCAGTGAATAAGCAGAAGAGCTTGATCTTGATAATACCCCGATCAAACAGTCACATATCCAGAAAATGTGTGTCTGAGATGACAGCAAAGAGTTCCCCCTACTCATTTAACTTCAGTATTTTTCTTATTATTCTTATTTAGAGAGTATACTCAACAGTGGCCTCCAAAAATCTGAGACCACTTATGAAAATACTTCGTCTTTTCAAGTCAAAATGTTTCTTTTCTTTTGTTTGAAAGTCTAAAAAGGAGACTTAGGGTGCTTTCACATCTGTAGTTTGCTTCATTTGGTCCGGACCAAGGGCAAAAAATGATGCATTGTAGCATTTTCTGCCGTCTATGGGTCGTTTTCACACCACACTGCTGGCTTTGGTCCGAACTAGATGAAAAGAACCAAAATGCAGTCATCTGACAAAATCCACATCTCTCATTGGCCAGATGTTGTTAAACATATTTCCTAAACTGCTTATCGATTGGTCAGAATTCATGTGCGGGAAAATGCCAATGGAACTCCTGCAAGTAAACAAACCGGCAGACACGAAATGTCACCTTTTTACCATGGAGGTATGACTGCGCTGACTGATTGTATCCCCCCTCATAGTACACTATATAGTTTGTATACATCACTTTAGACAAACTATACATTTCGTGAACGAAGCGCGGCTGCGGCTGGAAAACAATGTTTTAATGAATGCATGATGCTTAGTGCTGTGTGTCTATGTGTGTGTGTTTATACAGACAGCTTGTTATAGCCGCCCACACCCCCCAATATAAAACTGTGTATGGAAAGCATCGCCGATGCACCGAGATATCGGATTGAACCAAATCGATAGCATGATAATCGTAACCGAAGCTTGAGATCAGTGTAGGTTCACACCTCTAAAAAACTCGGATGCAGCAAACAACTTTACACCTATGTGTCTCACATAATCAGCTGTCTCTATTATGCTTGCCTTGTTTACTGTTGGTTTCTAGGTTACCAATACTATAGTGAGCTGCTCTAAAAACCTAATGGAAAATCACCTATTTCACATTTGGGATTTTTTTTTCTTTTTTGCAAACGTTGAAAAGTTTTGCTTCACGTTATGTTGGAAACCCAGCATTTTCAGATTGACTCACTTGTCAGTTTTGTATTGACGCAGGTGTCGATCATTTAAATTCATGTGGCTTTTTTCTGCAAACACTGACTGAACTCGCCTCGTTGTTGACTGCTGGAGAAAGCAGAGCTGTGAAGCGTGCTGGTCTGATTTTGAGGGGTTTTCCATCGTCATCATCATCCTCATCTGCATCAGTACAGCAGAGCTGCGTGTGTATGTCAAGTGCTTTGTCCTATCTTTCCCTCATATTCATAGAACTGTTTTTTGCGTTGTTAAATGAAGAGTTTCTTTTCTAGTCAGCTTTTCGTACAGGTCTCAGTTTTTTTTTATGCAATCTCTGTGTTGCATCAGGTTTGAGGTCAGGTATCAGGTGTTGCATCAGATTTGAAGAAAAAAAAGATACTTTGGAAATGCTTTAATCACAATCAGATCACGGAAGTTACCGACCTTAAAAATACTTCTTAAAAAATAACTATATTATTCATATCAATATATGCATTTTATTATCAGGGACCGAGCACCAACAGTGGGTAGGCCCTATTGGAATTTCTCTGTTTCTTCTGCAAATATGGTCTAAATATGCTTAAACTGAAATTTTTTTTGCACGCACCAGAAGTGGTGAAAATATACATTTGTTATGGGTTTCAGAGGTGGGTGTGGCGAAATGGCTCAACAGCACCACCTATGCACTTTTGACGAAGTGGCCCCCGAGTTACGTTTACGTATGAAAATTGGCACACACATCAAACATGCCAATGCCTACAAAAAAGTCTCTTGGAGCAAAATCTCAACCCAACAGGAAGTCTGATATTTTTTTGCAGGTTTTGTGAGCATAATCCAAAGGGCGTTGCGATTTTTATTTTATTTTTTTAAATCGTGAAAATCTAGAGTGTCCTTGGCGGACTGACAAAGTTTAGTGAATTGTCAAGGAGGAGGAAGTACTTATAACTTCCACTCCAGTGTTTCCTCTAGGTTTGCAGTATTGGGGAGGGGTGGTGTTGGTGTTCAGACTGACATTGTGTAACACGTGGATGACAGAGACAACGTTAGGATCCAAGTGCGGGTTTATTCGGTAGTCAGGCAAGCAAGGGTCAACACAAGTGCAAACAGATGAATAAAGGCAAATCCAGAATCGTAGTCACTATAACAGGCGAGAGGTCGGAAGGCAGGCAGTGAACATGGACAAACAGATAAACTTGGCAAGGGTCAAAACACGGAGAAACAAGACTAAGGAAAACGCGTTGAATTGTCACTTTACAGGTAAACAAGACTCGGCCAGGAAGTGAGTGTGTGTGCTGCTAAAGTAGTGTGTGTGATTAGTCCAGAAGCAGCATCAGCTGTGGGAGTCCAATCAGTGGAGACTTGGAGCAGGTGTGTGTGTGTGGCAAGACTGAATTTGTAGTTCATGTGAATGTGAGTGTTCACCAGCGACCTCTGGTGGTTAGATCGCTGGTAATCATGACACATTGACACAAGGAGTCATGGTGTTTGTTTCTTTTAATGACAGCAGTAAAAAAACTGAACAATTACCTGAACTACACAACCGTACAAGCTAAAAATTAACATTTAGTTTTATATCTTCTTAACCACAAAGTACGCAGCTTTTGTCACTGCAGTGTATCTTAATGGGCTTCTGGAAGAACATTTCAAGTACACTACTAGTACATTGATGTTAGTATACTTACTAAATAAAGTATGCTTTTATACTTGACCTTTACTTAAGTATACTTCTTTTTCCTAAGGGTGTATTTACTGACTTGCCAAGATCAGTCTTGTACAGCCAGGGCATAGATAAATTTGGCATAGACTTAAACTCGCTACAGGTTTGCATAGAACTCTATTCAAGTCAATCACACATCAGCCTTTATTTCATTGTTAAATGACAACGTAAAAATGTGCATCCTAGTGTATACACCAAATAAGAATAGCGTTCCTTGAATCCACAAAAACCATGCAAGGATGCTTGCTTCAGTGTTGCCACCCCTCATAATTTTAATGCCACCCCCTTGCCACCCCATGAATACTTTTTAGATCCGCCCCTGGATGTAGGCTAATAATCATATATGGGAGCGCACGTGCGTCTTCGGTCCTGTCAGATGTGGCGCGCACTCTCATTCCAACATAGCAGAGAGTGGCTGTGTGGAACTCAACTGAAATTTATAATCGCGCAACCATGTAGAGGCAGAAATCGCATGCCGTTGTGTAAATGCGATATTACATATGGCTATTTACCTTGTTTATTAAAAGAAGTTGTAATCTGGCGCTATATATAAAATGCAATTAACTTGACTTCAAAGTGGAGTGTGGAAAGCCATTGGGAGGGCAGAGCGCTAATATAGTGGTAGGGGAAACACTGCACACAATGTCTGATCAGCCTGAAAATTCACAGATTTGATAAGATTCCTCTGCTGAAGACATCTACATGCCAATATTGAGTCACAGTCATAGTGCCGTCTGCAGACAGAAGGAAGTTTGGCATAAATCTGTGATTTTTTTCTCAAGTGTTTTTGTATTTATCAGCTTAAATTACTGTCTGGTTTAGCTCAGCTACTAAATACGACCTCCAAAGACTACGTCGAATAGTTCGTGCTGCTGAGCGAATCACTGGTACAACCCCAAGAACCCCTACACCCCAAGAACTGTACCTATCCAGAGCGAGCAGAAGGGCTGCCAAAATCACTCTGGACCCCTCACACCCAGCACACTGCCTCTTTGAACATTTACCTTCTGGTCGACGCTACAGAGCACTGCGCACCAGAACAGCCCGACACAGAAACAGTTTCTTCCCTCAGGCAATCCATCTCATGAACACTTGATGATAATAATTGTGGAACCAACATCACTACTTGCTATACACTTTTATACACATATACACTTATTTAACAACACACTTACATGCCAATTTGCACATAACAGCTGCACATATAACGTTGTATATAGTAATAAACACGTACATACACTTGTCAATCTGTATATTTGCACTCACTACTTACTTCTATTTTTAAAAAATATATATTTATTATCTGTTTTTTGTCCTGTCTCTGTTATCCTGTTGCACTGTAGAAGGTCTGACACCAAAACAAATTCCTTGTATGTGTGAACATACCTGGCAATAAAGCTCTTTCTGATTCTGATTCTTCTAAATTAATATTGTCCACTGTTCTCCTGTCAACCTAAGGCCACCGGGAGGCAGTGAGCCTGGATGCAAGGTCCTTTTCATCGCTGCTGGCAGCTTTAATTCTTACTATTATTATTCTTATTCTTCCGTGGCAGCCATCTTCTGTGGCAGCCCATATAACCGTATGCGCGAAAGTTGTATGATTTGGCACAATGATAGTGGGCTGTCTCAACATTAACCAGAGCAAACATAAACTGTCTAACTTAAACTGTCTTGCACCACCACTGGTCCGAAGTTTCACTTATGTTTATAAATATAACTTTTGAACCAGATGGGCTACAATCAAATTTTTCCCGTGATTCCTTGGCTCAAGGCGGTTCAAACGCATTATATGACGTCAAATTTTTTTCGCTATTTCGAATTTTTCGCAAAATCTATTTGATCAAACTCGTCCTAGGCCGTGTGTCCGATTTTTCACCAAAATTGAATCACATGATCTACAGACCATGCTGGCCTAAAGTTATGTAAGTTGATTAGATCAAAATGGGCTTGAGTTGAAATCTCCATGACACATTGACGTATTCACACCAGATTTGGTGTGTGTTATGACAACTATCTGAAGTTATCTGCAGCGTTTTGGCAGATGCTGCTTCCAAACCTTGTTGCTTTTGGCCTCTAGACTGGTTTGCTCATACTGCCTGTCCACTTTTGCGAGGTTGCCGGTCAGCGACGACCTAAAAGCGTTTAGATTAATTTATGCTTTGTCAGTTGGAGTCCCTTGAGGACATTTGCAAGTATTTATGGATCTTTTTATTTGATGTCTTATGTTCACTACTATAGTTTTGGAGCTTTGGCTTTTACTCCTGAGCTAATTATGAGACCAGAGTGAACCACAGTATTGGGATGTTACAAATAGTAAAAAATATTGATGACCAATGTGTCTGTTACTAATCTTTGTTAATACTTGCCCCATCCCCTGATGCCTCCTTGGTTCAAATTAAAGTAAATGTTGGTTGTTAAAGGGACAGTACACCTAAATATGAATACTCACCTAACTTTTATGAGTTTCTTTCTTCTTGAACACAAACACTGAAGAATGTTCATTGGCATCCGTAATAGGAACAGAAAAATACTGGTTGTTTTTTCCCAGCATTCTTCAGTATATCTTCCTGTTTGTTCAATTGACATTTGTAATCTTTTTAATATGTTTGACTGATGGTAAATGTTTTTTTTTCTATCTTTTCCTCAGTGCCCGACGACCTCACGCCAGAGGAGCAAAAAGAGCTGGAAAACATCCGGCGCCGAAAGCAGGAGCTGCTGGATGACATTCAGGTAATGAAGAACTGAAGTGAATCATTCATTCAGATCCAGACAACTCAATGTGTTGTTTAAAAGTGGGATTAATAACCCTTCGAAATTATGATCATTAATAATAATTTTTGTTTAATTTTGTTTCTCTGAAATTTTATTCTTTGCTGTTTAACAGGACAAGGACATTTTAACAATACTTCAGATCAAATATTTTTTCTTCTGCAGAAAGTCGTGTTCTTTTTAGTTTGGCTTGATAAAAAAGCAGTTTTTTTTATTTAAGATCAATGTTTTTTTGTATCTTCTTTAAGAAAATATGAATTTTTTCAATTGTCTACAGCCAAATTAGCCTTATTTTCCCTGTTAACCTAATTAAGCACTTAAACTGCACTTGTATCTTTCAAAATAACTAATAAAATATTATGAACTGTCCCTAACACTCACCGGCCACTTTATTAGGTACACCTTACTACTACCGGGTTGGAATCCCTTTTGCCTTCAGAACTGTCTTAATCCTTCGTGCCATAGATTCAACAAGCAAGGTACTGGAAATATTTCTCTGAGATTTTGGTCCATATTGACATGATCGCATCACGCAGTTGCTGCAGATTTGTCGGCTGCACATCCATGATGCGAATCTCCCGTTCCACCACATCCCAAAAGTGCTCTATTGGGTTGAGACCTGGTGACTGTGGAGGCCATTTGAGTACAGTGAACTTATTGTCATGTTCAAGAACCAGTCTGAGATGATTCGCGCTTTATGACGTGGCGCGTTATCCTGCTGGAAACAGCCATCAGAAGATGGGTACACTGTGGTCAGAAGGGCATGAACATGATCAGCAACAATACTCAGGTAGGCTGTGGAGTTGACACGATGCTCACTTGGTACTAATGGGCCCAAAATGTGCCAAGAAAGCATCTTCTGGCACCAACAACCATGCTACGTTCAAAGTCATTTAAATCACCTTTCATCCTCATTCTGATGCTCGATTTGAACTGCAGCAGATCATCTTGACTATGTCCACATGCCTAAATACACTGAGTTGCTGCCATGTGATTGGCTGATTAGAAATTTGCATTAACAAGCAGTTGCACAGGTGTACCTAATAAAATGGCCGGTGAGTGTATATACTGAGTTATTAGAAATGAGTAATTAAAACTGTTATGTTTAAAAATGTGTTAAAAATCTCATCTCTGATAAACTTATCAATATTTAATATAGAATTAACTTCTCAAAGGAGGGCTGATAACTGTGTCTTCAACTGTACAAACTGAAATCAAAGTAGAAAGTAGAAATGAAATATATAATGCATATTAAAATGCCATGTTGACCCTCAGCTGCTATCGATAACAATGTGGAAGAGAATAACTAAAAACTGTAGAGTTATATGTGGCGTAGTGGAGACTCCAATAATAATTCACCAAGACCCAACACGATTGGTCCAAAAAGGGAAGTGACTCATGAGGACAGGAATTGGGTGGGGATGTTTCGTAAAGGACACTCATACATGAGGGAAACACTGGTCACATTCACTCTTCACTGAAACAGTCTAGTGGATTTGATTTAGTCATCATAACCTCCAGTGCACTACATGTGTACTTGATATTAATTTCAGCTTCCATAGGAATGTTCTGTACACACTGCTTCATTAAACTGATTTTCTACATACTGTTTTTGACAGATGTGCTGGTATTTGAGCCACTTTTCTTTGAGAAGACGTACATCTTTAAAGAATATGGGTTTTGCTAAGAGTTATAAACCAAAGGCTAACAAACACTTTTTTTTTTTTTATTTATAATTATTTTTAGGGGGGGTTTTCACCTTTAATTTGGATAGTATAGTGGAGATTATAGACAGAATAGTATTGGGAGCAGAGAGAGGGGAAAGGTCGGCAAAGGACCTCGAGCCGGGAATCGAACTTGGGTCGCCGTGAGCACCATGGTGCTAAATGTCGGCGCACTTAACCACTAGGCTATTGGCGCCGACAGGCGAACAAACACTTGAGGGAATTTCCTCTCTGTACAGCAGGTGAAGAAACGGTAAAATGATTATGAGGAGGGAAAACTCTTCATGGTGTGACCTTCGGCTCCAAATTACTGCAAATGATCCTGAAATAAGGATTTGAGTGGAATCAACACAATTTCTGAGGTTTTTTGGGGACAACTTAATTGTTTGATGTTCAATCCACTTAAATTAAAAACAACTAGGATAACTTAATCGATTTGTGTTGGAACAATATGAAGGAAGTGTATGGCACCCTTCATTTTTATACAGTGTGGGAGAAGAGGCAGGCGTGTGCCTCATTAATCTAAAACATGGTAAAATAATCCCATTGTGATGTCTCTAGTCTTTCCTCTGGGGCCATTCTCCAGTTGTCCTCCTTTAATATCATTTCTATTAAAGAGAGTCTAGAGCAAACCATTCATCCTGTTAAATTAGATTGGAGCCGCTAACGTCTGGAGAGTCTCTTCTAGTAGAAATCCGCTCCACAATAAATGTGTATTTAAATAAGGCAGGGAAGGTTTATGTGTGTATGTTTTGTCTCACGTGTAGATATTTCAAATGAATGATCGGCAGCAAAATCCTCACTGCTAACTTTAATATTTTTTCATTGTTTTATTGTAATCATAATATAGCATAAGAAAAGTGTGTTTAAACAATAAGGGAACGTTTCTCTCTTGCTGGATTTGATCAGTTCATGAAAGGTTCATCAAAGATATTACTTACTGATTTAACGTATTTTTTTCCCCTGGTTTTATTTTACTTTGTTGGACATGTTGATTTTCTATTTTTTCTACTTGATTCTTTCAGATTCATTATATTTTTGTTGTGTTTTTGTTTTTTTTCCAGACTTTTTGACTGATTTTCCCCTTTTTTGCACTTTTTTCCAAGTTTTTTTTTTTAAACATGTTTTTCTCTTTTCTCCTTTTTCTTTTTTTCCTAAGATTTGTTTTTTATATGTTTATATTTTTTTATATGTTTTTTTATACATTTTTTTTTATTATTATTTTTGGAAGTTTCTTTTCCAGTTAATATTTTGGCCTTTTCTTTTTTTGCTTATTTGGACTTTTTTCCAAAGTGTTTTTGACATGTTTTATTCAGATATGTTTGTAGTTTCTTCATATTTTATTTGTAAATGTTTTTCGTTGTTTTTGTACTTTCTTATTTTCAGATTTAATAAAGTGTCTCTTTTTTTTTGTACGTTCTTGCTTTCAGGATTTTTTTTGTTGGACATGTCTTTTATTTCTTTTGTTAGAAATGTTTTTTTTTTTCAGATTTCTTTCTTTTTTATTTTTTTTACTTTATTCAAATGTTATGTAATGTTGTTTTTCATTGCATTTTGACACACTAATTTTCTGAATATTTTTGACATGTTTTTTGTACATTTCTCAATTTTTTGTTTTTATTTATTTTTTATTATTTGGATGTTTGTTTTTTTTCTGATTTATTTTTAAACAGGTTGTTTTTCCTCTTTTGCATGTTACCTCCAGTTTCTTTTTTTTTTTTTTTAGGTTTTTTTTTTTAATTGTTTGTAAGATTTTGTTTTTTTCCCCAAGTTGTTTTTGGAGAAAAAAATTCAGATTATTTTAATATACAGTTGAAGTCAGAATAATTAGCCCCCCAGAATTATTAACCACCCTGTTTATTTTTACCTCAATTTCTGTTTAACGAAGGGAAGATTATTTCAACACATTTCTAAACATAATAATTTTAATAACTCATTTCTTATAAGATTTATTTTATCTTTGCCATGATGAGAGTAAATAATATTTAACTAGATATTTTTCAAGACACTTTTGTTACAGCTTAAAGTGACATTTAAAGGCTTAACTAGGTTAATTAGGTTAACTAGGCAGATTAGGGTAATTAGGCAAGTTATTGTATATTGATGGTTTGTTCTGTAGACTATCGAAAAAAAGGGGGCTAATAATATTGACCTTAAGACTTTCTCCAGAAGAAGAAATATTATCAGACATACTGTAAAAATTTCCTTGCTCTGTTAAACATCATTTGGGGAATATTTGACATAAAAAAAATTCAATGGGGGGCTAATAATTCTGACTTCAACTGTGTGTTGTTTTTCTTTGTGCTTGGATGTGTTTTTCAGATTTTTTTTTTTTTGACACGTTTTTATCTTTTTTTGTACATTCTTTTGTAATTTGCAAATCCATTGTTTTTTGACATAATAATTTTCAGAATATTTTTGATATGTTTTTCTCTTTTTTTGTACAGTCTTGTTTTCAGAAATCTATTTTTTATTTTTTATATGTAGTTTTTTAGAATAATTTTTAAACATGTTTTTCCTTGCTTTTACTTTCCAGTTTCTCTTTTTTCTGTGTTTTTTAATATTTATTTATTTGATTAGATTTTCTTTATTATTATTATTATTATTATTATTATTATTATTATTATTATTATTATTATTTTAATATATGTTGTTTTTCCTTGTGTTTGGACAAGTTTTTTTTCAGATATTTTTTTGACAGGTTTTTCTCCTTTTTTATACATTCTTTGCAAATTTACTAATTTTTCATTTTTTTTCAAATTGTTTTTGGACTGATTGTTCTCTTTTGTTGGATATCTATATGTTTTGTTTTTGTTTTTTTATATTTTGTTAGTATATGTTGTTTTCCTTGTTTTTAGACATGTTTTTCAGATTTTTTTTAAACTTTTTTTCTGTTTTTGGACTTTTTTTATGATTCTTATCTCTTATATTTTTGGACATGATTATTTTCTGATTATCTCTTTGTATGTAATTTTTTTTTCAGAATTTCATTTTTTAGAATTTATTTTTATTTTTTTTGCACGTGTTGTCTTTTTTTAGACATGTTTTTCAGACTTTTTTAAACTTTTTTTCTGTTTTTGGACATTTTGTGATTCTTATATCTTATATTTTTGGACATGATTATTTTCTGATTATCTCTTTTTTTTGTGTGTAATTTTTTTTTCAGAATTTCATTTTTTTTATTTTTATTTTTTTTATTATTTTTATTTTTTTTGCACGTGTTGTCTTTTTTTAGACATGTTTTTCAGATTTTTTAAAAACTTTTTTTCTGTTTTTGGACTTTTTTTTATGATTCTTATATATTTGGACATGATTATTTTCTGATTATCTCTCTTTTTTGTATGTAATTTTTTTCAGAATTTCATTTTTCCTTATTTTTGAACATGCTTATTTTCAGATTTTTTTGGATGTGTTGTTTCAGTTGTTTCGCTTTCAGCCCAGCTCCAAACACAATGTTCACATTAGTCTTAGTTTCATTCCTCATCTTTATTGACTGTCGTGGTGTAGTGTTCTCATCTCCAGAGACTAGTTTGATCTAACCGTCTGTCTCCTGTCGTCGCACAGCGTCTGAAGGATGAGATAGCCGAAGTCACCAGTGAGATCGAGAACCTGGGCTCCACAGAGGAGAGGTGAGTCTCCTGACAAACACACTTCAGCTCCATATTGGGTCTGTTTACACCTTTTTATGATGGGATAACTATCTGACAAGTGAAAATGCAGGTGTAAATGCCCTCCGTTAATGCCCTCCGCAACTGGATTTTGCAGGAAAAACATGCAGAGGAACAAACAAGTGGCAATGGGCCGCAAGAAGTTCAACATGGACCCCAAAAAGGTGATTAAAAAATCTGTTAAAGCACTAGAAATATACATTCATCGAGTTTAAACCTTGAATACGTTTGTGTGTGTGTGTGTGTGTGTGTGTGTGTGTGTGTTTGTAGGGGATTCAGTTCCTGATTGAAAACGACCTTCTGAAGAACACCAGTGAAGACATCGCTCGGTTCCTCTACAAGGGCGAAGGCCTTAACAAGACTGCAATAGGAGACTACCTGGGAGAGAGGTCAGTATGTGTGTTTGTTTTTCTGGTGTTATTTGCTTTCCGGATCTGCCTGCGTTATTTAGTGGTTGTTATCTCAGAATAAGGTGCCTAAAGCCTGGTTTATACTCTATGTGTTCGCTTAAATGCGCATGGCGAATCTGACGTCATCGTGGAGTTTTGCGGATGTTCGCTTTGGGTGCGCGCGACATGATTTCGGCTGGCGGTGCGCAGGACATTTTTTGAGACTCGAGCGAACAGTGTGCGTGCCGCCGTAACTGATTTGAGTTAGATATGAACCACTTTGAAGAGATTTTGTCTGAAACGGTACGACTGTACACACATATTTATGACCCGTGATCAGAGAGATAACCAGATGATCAATAATTCTTGGCTAGAAATTGCAACAGCAGTGGGAATGGAGAAAGTTTTTGTTAAAAGGTTTGGAAAAACCTGAAGGATAAGTTTAATAAAACCAAAAGAGGCCATGGCAAAAGTAGAGACACGGGTACACACTTACAGAAATATGTTTTTCCGCTAGTCATAGATTTTACACTGATGTATTTTGTTTAATTTTGAATTTAAAACAATTTAATAGTTTCAAAACTATAATGAAGTCACAGAATTATTTACTTTGAAAACTGGAAAGGAATATTTAAACCTATATTTACAATATACTGATAGCCTGTTACTCTGGGCTTTATTGGTGTAATCACGTTAGACCACTATTGGCCTTTTAGCATAAGTATAAGACAGAAAATAGCCAGACAGTAACGTGTGATTTGTGGAGCGGGCTAAATCTAAAAAAAACATCTGTTCTTTTTAGTAAGTGTGCTTTTTTTGCTTTTATTTTTGCGATAATAATCATATATTTGTAGAGCAACCCATGTTCTGTTGTCATTAATATTTTAATAAATTGTAATAGGTATAACTGTCCGAGATATGAACAAAAGCAAGTGATGACCAATAATTATTTGCTAGAAATAGCAACAGCAGTGGGAAAGGAGGAAAGTTTACGTTAAAAAAAGTTTGGAAAAACCCGAGTGATAAGTTGTTTATGCCAAAAGAGGCCATGGCAAAAGTGGAGACCCAGGTACATAGCTGGGTACACACTCGTCATAGCTTTTACACTGATGTATGTTTGTGGAGCGGGCTAAATCATTTGTATTTTTTTAGTAAGTGTACTTTTTTTGCTTTTATTCTTACCATAATAAAAATATATTTGTAGAGCAACTCATGTTCTCTTGTGATTAATATTGTAATAAACGCTAAATGGTAAACAGACCGAGATATGAACAAAATCAAGTGATGCATCAAAGTTTGATTTAAAAAAAAGTCTTGAATGGTTATAAAAATGCTTATAATCATTAAAATAATGTATAAAAACAATAAAAATAATTAGTTTAAGAATATTGAAGGATGTTTCGATATGACGTAGTTTCTGAAACTTCCTACTTCTCTGTTTATCTGTCTGATTTTACAGTGGGTTTTGTCCGCCCCATGTTGTTTTAAGGAATATCACAACGACAAAGTATAAAAGCCTCGTCCATTTCACGAGGTGCGCGCGCAGTCAGCGGAGGTGCGCGATGCGGCGCTAGGCGAAAGTATAATTCCAGCTTAATAGGGATCTGAATCAAGTATCCCAGACAGCTGTGTAATAACTAATGTTAACAGGCTCAGCTTTGGGTTTTACGAGGGCATTGGTGAATATTAAACTATGATTAATATTGCTCATCCTTAGTAAATACATTAACTAATGAAACCTTGTTGTAAAGCGTTACCATGTCTTTTAAAAGTGCATGTGAAGGTCTGAAGGTCTACCATATTTGCGTTTTAATTTAACACTAGCCAACTAAAATGGAAATCAATAGCTTACGCTTTGCTCACTGTGTTTGACTGACAAAATTATTGTCACCGCTCTATCCACAATGATAGAAGCTGTGGCTTAGCCTAACATCCACCAGAAGCTAAATTCCTGGAATCCATTGTCATTTGTACTGATACTCTGTAAATCCCATCCGCAAGTGTCTTTGATTAGCCTTTTATCCCGACTGTAAGCTCATCAGACTCTTCATGTCTGAGGAATGTTGACTCAAAGAGGACTGGAGTTCAGAGAGGCCTGTTATTCTAGATCACTGGCCAACACCTACTGGCTCTTCTGCGGTTGCGCAAGAATCCTCTTCCCTCCGCGTCTCATCCTGGATTTCACTGCTTGTTTTCTCCTGTCCTTCAGTCTGGGTGTGTCTCTTCAGGAAACAGAGTCGAGTTTTCGAAGATCAGATTGGATCTCTGAGCTCTCCTGTTATTGAAGGGGGTCTGCCGGTCTTTGTTTCCCGGTCAGCAGATCACTCAGAAACGACTCTAGAGTGGACAAGATCCCCATCAGCCCATTAGGGAAATCACATCATCCAGTGTAGTCATGTTTTTTTTTAGAAAATGATGCTGTCTTATCTGAGATAAAGTGGATGTGAGATCATTCAGGACCCCAAAACCCTTCAAACAAAACCTAGAATACTGTCTAACCCTTGATGGTTTTTTGTTTAATCCTATTTGTCAATAAACATTTGGGGGTGTCTAACAAGGGTTAGACAGTATTCTAGGTTTTGTTTAAAGGGTTTTGGGGTCCTGAATGATCTCACATCCACTTTATCTCAGATAAGACTTGAAAAAGACACCACAAATCAGTATCCACAGATGTTTCAAAGCATAATGCAAGTTTAACCTTAACTTATTTACTTTCCAATTTATTTGTGGTGTTTAAAGTTTGACATTTGAAGGGGTCTGTAATATAATGTGTATTTGTATAGTGCATTTACTATATATGTTTAATATAAATAAATAAAAAAAAAATTATATATAAATATATATATACACACCCAAAGCCCTTCACAATCACGAGGGGGGTCTCTCCACACCACCACCAGTGTGCAGCATCCACTTGGATTATGGAACTGCAGCCACAGGACACCAGTGTGCTTAACACACAAGTTATAGAAGCGGGTGGAGAGACAGTGATAGAGCCAATTCAGTGGATGAGGATGATTGGCCATGATGAGTTAGGGCCGATTGAGGGAATTTGGCCAGGACACCGGGATTACACCCCTACAACACTACTTTTTTTTTTTTTTTTAAACACAGAGAGTCAAGACCTTGGTTTGGCGTCTCATCTGAAAGGTGGCGCTCACTGATAGAATAGTGTCCCCTTCACTATACTGGGGCATTAGGACTCACAAAGACCACAGGTTGAGCGCCTCACTTGACAGCTTTGAGCTTGCCTATTGTGCACTTAAGTTCTTAAAGTGATAGTTTACCCAGAAATGGACAGTTATCATTATTTACTCATGGTCGAGGCAGGAAAACAAGCTCAATGTGCTTTGGATGCTTGAAATTTCGAAAATATAGATATGAAAAACAGCACCCCCAAATGTTTACTGACAAATAGAATTAAACAAAAAACCATCAAGGGTTAGACAGTATTCTAGGTTTTATTTGTGAGGTTTTGGAGTCCAGTAAGCAAGACTACAGTTTTAGCTTCTAAAAGAAACAAGTCTTCTGAATTTAGCAATAGAAATTGACTGAAATGAAATTATTAGGCATCCAATTTTAATATATGCCTACAGTCTGTTAGTTTTATGAATTTTACAGTTATCACCGGCATAACGGTCCATGTTTTAATGATATTGCATAGTTGCAGCATTTTAAATATAAAAAGCAAGAGACCAAGAACTGACCCTTGAGGTACTTCACAGTGTACTTTTGAATGACTTGAATTCTCTTCATTACCTGATACAAGTCAATAACGTACTGATAGGGAACGCCTGAAGCAAGCCAATGCAGTTTAAATAATACCAACAAAATTTAATAAAGTGCCTCAGATGATTGGTCATGGAAGACTTTAGGTTTATAAAATAAGAGTACTTTAAGTTGTCTTTAATTGTGTTTAATAAATGACAATCTACTTGTTTTAACGCAAGTTGCTTTGAAAGAAAGCATCTGCTAAATGAATAAATGTAAATGCACTAATTTTGCTTTCATGTTTATGTTGTTCAACAGGGATGACTTCAATATCCAGGTCCTTCATGCTTTTGTGGAACTGCACGAGTTCACAGATCTGAACCTAGTTCAGGCTCTCAGGTAAACAGACTGCAGAATTGCATCTCCGCTCTTTGTGTCTTAGCATAGAAACTGATGCAGATATTGTTCATGGTTTACTTTTCTAGCTTAAGTATTTTTTTCGGATTCACATCCAAAGAAGTTTTTGTTAAAGAATTACAAGCCATGAACCAAGTTAACAAGCTATGAGAATCACAATATTACTAATGTGGATATGAAGCAAAAACAAAAAGTATTTGACAATTGGACCAAAAAAACCCCCCCAAAAGGTAGAAGAAATAACAGAATTGGTCAAAGTGAAATCCTATAAAAATTGTGAATTACTGTACAATTGAATGCGATAGATATATGGACATATTCTTTTAAAGTCAATGATTATATAGATAAAAACTGTATCTATTTTAGCTTTCAGACATTTGAGAGCATTTGGAGGCTCACTCAACATGTTTTTCCTCAGTGTTTTATGGGAGTTGGTGATACTAAATAGATCTTTTGGTACTGCCATTTTCTTTGGTGGAGTTTGCTGCACAGGATCATGGGTAGCTTTTGATTGTAACAATGTTGAACTGAGGAAAACCATTGGAATCAATTAAGGATATACAGTTTAGAATTATTAGCCCCCCTGTTTTTTTTCCCCCAATTTCTGTTTAACGAAAAGAAGATTTTTTTCAGCACATTTCTAAACGTCCAGTTGGATGGGGCAACCATTACTGCATCCAAAATGGTAAAAAGCCTTGGAGTAACGATTGATGACCAACTAAACTTCTCTGACCACATTTCTAGAACTGCTCGATCTTGCCGATTCGCCCTTTAACACAGTAATATACAGTATATGTTTAGCGTATAATTGTCATGTCGTGTCTCCACACAGGCAGTTTCTGTGGAGTTTTAGGCTTCCTGGTGAAGCGCAGAAGATCGACAGGATGATGGAGGCGTTTGCTCAGAGATACTGCCAGTGCAACCCTGGAGTCTTTCAGTCCACAGGTCAGACTGATTTACAACACTGCTTTCCCACAAATGAGGAAGACGCATGCTTTTGTAATGCCCTTTTTAAAAAAGAGTTACAGACATTTTTTTCTTAATTTAAAGAGACATTGAGGGAATTATTTTAAATGGTATTTAAAAAGGAGGAGTTAGGAAGGAGGAGTTAGGAAGGAGGAGTTAGGAAGGAGGAGTTAGGAAGGGGGAGTTAGGAAGGGGGAGTTAGGAAGGGGGGAGTTAGGAAGGAGGAGTTAGGAAGGAGGAGTTAGAAAGGGGGCGTTAGGAAGGAGGAGTTAGGAAGGAGGAGTTAGGAAGGGGGAGTTAGGAAGGGGGAGTTAGGAAGGAGGAGTTAGGAAGGGGGAGTTAGGAAGGAGGAGCTAGGAAGGGGGAGTTAAGAAGGAGGAGTTAGGAAGGGGGAATTAGGAAGGGGGAGTTAGGAAGGAGGAGTTAGGAAGGGGGAGTTAGGAGGGGGGAGTTAGGAAGGGGGAGTTAGGAAGGAGGAGTTAGGAAGGAGGAGTTAGGAAGGAGGAGTTAGGAAGGAGGAGTTAGGAAGGAGGAGTTAGGAAGGGGGAGTTAGGAAGGGGGAGTTAGGAAGGGGGAGTTAGGAAGGGGGAGTTAGGAAGGGGGAGTTAGGAAGGGGGAGTTTGGAGGGGGGAGTTAGGAGGGGGGGAGTTAGAAAGGGGAGTTAGGAAGGAGTGGTTGGGTAGGGGGAGTTTGGAAGGGGGAGTTTGGAAGGGGGAGTTAGAAAGGAGTAGTTAGAAAGGAGTAGTTAGGAAAGGGGAGTTAGGAAGGAGGGGTTAGGTAGGGGGAGTTAGGAAGGGGGAGTTAGAAAGGAGTAGTTAGGAAAGGGGAGTTAGGAAGGTGGTGTTAGGAAGGAGGGGTTAGGTAGGGGGAGTTAGGTAGGGGGAGTTAGGTAGGGGGAGTTAGGAAGGGGGGAGTTAGGAAGGGGGAGTTAGGAAGGGGGAGTTAGGAAGGGGGAGTTAGGAAGGGGGAGTTAGGAAGGGGGAGTTAGGAAGGGGGAGTTAGGTAGGTGGAGTTAGGAAAGAGGAGTTTGGCAGCTAGGAAAAGCATCTTTTCAAAAGATGCTCATTATTGCAGTACAAATAAAATCGAAAATGTTAAGTTTATTAGTTACCATTGCTTTAAATAATTAACTAGAAATAATAACTTTTAACAGTTAAAGTTATTATATATATATATAAACATAGTTAACTTGCATTTATTCATTATATAGGTGACGCTTATATGTACATGTTAAGTGAAGTTTATTTGTGTAAAAGGTAAATAACCTTTATAAATAACCACAACCAGTGCAGGTAAATGATGTGCTCAAATGCTGAATGTTATTGTTAACAGTTGTGTCTTTTTTACAGACACGTGCTACATTTTGTCCTTCGCCATCATCATGTTAAACACCAGCCTCCACAACCCGAACGTTAAGGACAAGCCCACAGTGGAGCGCTTCATCTCAATGAACAGAGGCATTAATGACGGAGGAGACCTGCCAGAGGAGCTGCTCAGGGTTTGTCTGCTCTCACTCATTCTTGTGGCTCTTTATATAAGTTGTTGTGTTAGTTTTTAGCTTATCCCGGACGAGCCCCCAATTTTTGATACATCCTTATATGATGCATTTCAAGATGCATCAAATTTAGTGGTGTAATGGATCACAAATTACATGGTTCGCATCACATTGTGTTTTTGAGTCATGCATCAGACTATTTTTCAGATTAGCGAAAAGGGGAGGAGACAAATATGATTTGCATTTGTGACAAGAATAGTACAGCAATGATCTTTTTTTGTTTTAACAAAGAGAACGTCTAGAACCTGTGATTTTAATTAAAGTAAAATCAAGAATTAACTAGCTAAATAAATAAGGTTTAAAATGAAGAATTCATTACTCGTTAAAATCGTGTAAACAAAAACAACAAGTCATTTATATATGTATGCTCATACTTTAAATTAAGGATTAAATAACTTGCCCATAAAACTTAATTATTAAATTATTTTGTAAAAGTTCTTTTTAATAAAAATATATTTAGTTCCATTAGTATTTTTATTTATTTACTATTCATATTATATTTGTATTATATTTTTTAAATTCTCTGTGACACATTAAGTATTGGTTGTCGCCACCTATTGGCTTAACAATGTAATTACTACAACCTTCATTTGGAGCGTCAAGTTGCTTTAAACTGTAATTTTAATCGTAATAAAGATAAACATATTGTTACACAATTATTGCTGAACTCTAAACTGCGTTATCCCACTGCTTCTATGATATTTGATTGTTTGTACCTCAGAAATTACAATACTAATTGAAAAGATGAAATGCAGAATTTATTTCAGCTGATAAAATCGAAAGATTAATAAATGTATACAAGTCGTGATCATTTATGATATTAAATGCATGAGTGTTTCAATCGAGTTCCCGATCTTTTATTGATTATTTGATCAGTTATGTGCTGAATGCATTATTGCAGGCTAAACGTAGAAGTAGAGGTGGCAGAAAACATGTTTAATAGCTCAAGAAAGACATGCATTTAGATGCCACCATTACTCATTTGGTAGATTTTATACGGACACCAAAATGCTCCAATACATGATATTTGAATGACACGGGAGGATTTTTCAGTTTTTCTGGTAGTCGTTGAATGATTAACCTGGTTCATGTAAACTTGAACGTTCTCTGTGTAATTAATTACTAAAAAAATCGATATCCGCTTTTTAAACTGTGGCTCTTGATACTCATGGATCAAGTGTGATCTGTTGGATACCTAATACGTTTGTCACACTATTGGAGGGAAGCCTTCCACCCATCCCCTTGGAGGGCTAAACATTATTATCTCCCACTAACTGCCAATCATGGGTGGAATTTTTGTTTTTAAGGCAAAAAAAACAAACAAACAAACAGATAATTGTTCCGCAATAAGATATAGCATTACTAATCAATGGGAAACATACCTGAGCTGTGTTTTTACTAGTGCTGGGCCGTTATCTGCGTTAATGGCTGCATTAACGCGAGACTCTTATCGCGCGATAAAAAAAATATCGCCGTTAATCTATTCTCAAAGTTGGGTTGGGAGCTGGGTCTATTCTAGGCAAGCTATGATGACTTTCATCTTGATAGTTTAGCGCGGATGTATACCTGACCGGTGAGCCGTCTGACAAACAAAGTGCCCTTCTGAATCAAAACCAGCAGGATGCCTGACTTTAGCTGCAGAATCGGCAGTTTCACTTTAACTCATGAATATTTCAGTCACGCCGTCATGACAAACTGGGGTATTAGACGCAAATAAGGGGTAAGGACTGGTGAGAGTGTTATGGAATGTAATAAAGCCTGCCAAACGTAAAAAAAAAAAACCTTCCGCATTTCGCGGTGTGTGTGCGCGCGCGCGTTTGTGTGTGTGTTTTGTGTGCGGTCCTTTACTGACAGCCGCCTGTGTCTGGGATCTTGTCGGAAAATATGGCAAAGTCCTACATGACGGTAATAGTTGGATTGCAGTGTTTACTTCAGTAATGCCACTAATATCTGCATACTCCACATGTCTTAATTCCATTTCTGTTTAGTTCAGTTATGACTTTAGTCGCATTAAGGTAATCAAAAATCTCTGTTTACATGGTAGACTCTTAATCAGAGTATTGTTTTAATCATATTAAAATCGTGTTAAAGTATTGTTGCCCATGTAAACATGCAATGTTTGACACACCGTCAGACTCTGTGAACTTGGCATTGAGAAGCAGCATTTTCTGTATGTACGTACTGTACATCAAAAAGCAAGTATGAAATCGCTGTTTGGAGCTTATGTAGGCCTACAGTTCATAATTCATGTTTAACTGAATAAACAGTTAGTAAACACAAGTACATCTTACTGAACATAATTTATTTTCATCACCATTTATCATGGTAGAAGTTTCTCAAGCAGTTTGTGATGCGTTTTGGAAACAGGAGATGAGCCCCTGGTCTAATGCGTCACCTGGCTCGAGAAACCCGTTCTCAAAGACTTATTATTTGGGTAGCACACATATTCTGAATGCCTTCGGCAGAATTCGAATGAGCCATTTTAATCTAGATTAATTTCAAAATTAATGTAGATTTAAAAAATTAATCTATGCCCACCTATAGTTTTTACACAAATCGTTCACAGAAAGAACAGCCAGAAAGGAGAAATGTGTAGATTTGTGCCAGTGGTAGCATCATTGACCTATAACAAACGATGATGCCTATAATTGTCAGTACATTTGTATTGTTTTTATACCATTTCTGTTCTAATTTACAGGTTAAGCCTACTTGGTATACATTGAGATGCAAAGTCAAAGTATAAATAGCAGAAGTGAACAAATAGATTTTCCCTATCATCAAATATTAATCCAAGCAAAAAAAAACGAGCTATAACACTCACTAATAACTAAATCACTGAGGAATATCCACAAGATAAATGTAAATATCACTGAATTGAAGCTCTGATAGGGATATCATAGTTTTAAATGACTGAAAAACAGCTGCGGGTGTAGAATTGGGTTCACAATTGCCCATGATTTAAAGTTTGTGATCATATCTCTGTTTTGTTCTGTTGATATGTGATCCAAATTTAGCTCGAAACCGATGGAAATATGACCTTTTTGTGCTGCGTTTCTGTGTAGATCCTAGTGTAGCTACCTTTTTTTACCCGCCAGGTCACTGCACAGGTCACATGACTGAAAACTATCAGTTAGGGATTTTTGGCAGCAAAAATGACATCATGAGTATTTGGCTGAAAGGGGAAATAAGACAAACAGAACAAATGCATGGCATCTTGTCCGTCCCCGGCTCTCAGATTTCAGTCCTGCTGTACCTGTATTCCTAGCACTAAACACGCATTTTGAATGCTTTCGCTTTTAAATTTGATATCACGCGGACTATGTGAAAATGTCCTCACCGTCTCAGGTGGGTTAAAAATTGTTTGACTGTATTTTAATTCGATAGATTGTGATGTTAAGCAAACTGTGCTCTAAATTATATGTTGTGTGACTTTGATGAGATTTTAAAGCTACCTAAAATACTGTTATATTTAGTCTTACAGATATTAGTCACTTGCAGTGTGAATGAAACCAAATCAAATGACCCAGGGACAAATCTTAGGATGCATTATCAGTGTATATTCAACTGTTCCATTCATTTCTGTGTGGAAGTGGTGGTAGTGGGCCTCTATATTTCTGTGACCCCCTTAAATTTGTCACGTTTTTTAAAATTGCAGCCATTTGCTAAAATCATTTAAATTATATATTTTTCCCCTCATTAATGTACACGCAGCTGATTTATTAAAAAAGCATAAATTTAAATAACACATGGTCCTAAGTATTCAGAGCCTTTACTAAGTATTTAGTAGAAGCACCATTTTGATCTAATACCGCGAGTCTGGGAAAACTGCAACATGTTTTTCACACCTGGATTCGGGGATCCTCTGCCATTCCTCTTTGCAGGTCCTCTCCAGTTCTGTCAGGTTGGGTTGTAAACGTTGGTGAACAGCCATTTTTAGGTCTTTCCAGAGATTCTCAATTAGGTTTAAGTCAGGGCTCTGGCCGGGCCATTCAAGAACAGTTGTTTTTGTGCCACTCTTTTGTCATTTTAGCTGTGTGCTTAGCGTCATTGTCTTGTTGGAAGGTAAACCTATAAATATATGACTTACTAGAGCTTCTGAATTCAGTATTTGACTCTGGTATTTACCTACAATAGTACTTATTAGAATATTGATTTTCTGTTAAATGAAATATGATAAATATATCACAAAACTAAAATATAAATATAACAAAGATATAAGTTTGTTCTAAAATATTATCTGTTCAGTTTGTTGTAATTTCTGTTTTTCTGATCACTTTTTTGCAGTGAAACAAGATTAATTTGTCATTAGCATTTCTCATTAAATACTCATTAATAATTTTATTAGAGCATCAATAATATTTAATGACTTTTTTTTTTTTTAAAGATTTAATTTTGGCCTTTTTGCCTTTATTAGATAGGATAGTATTTAGACAGGAAGCGAAGTTGGAGAGAGAGAGAGATGGGGTAGGGTAGGGAAATGTCCTCTAGCCGGGATTCGAACTCGGGACACCCTGACGTGCTACTGCACCATATGTCGACGCGCTAACCACTAGGCTATTGCGCTGACATATTTAATGACATTTTAATGACAAATTCCATTTGTACCATTGTAGTTGTAGGTCAAGAAAAATATTAACGACACTGTTATAATAATAGTCAATATTACGTTATATAGTAGACATTACATAATAGATGTTAACCTGATGAGAGGCGACGTATGGAACACAACAAATCAAATACAATACCTGACAAAAGTCTTGTCGCCTATCCATGTTTTAGGAGCAACAAATAATAATTTGACTTCTAGTTGATCATTTGGTATCAGAAGTGGCTTATATGAAAGGCAAAGACCTCTAGATTACGCTTATTTTGCCAAAATAAAAGATGATCATGTCTTGATATTTAATTATTTCATTAGGACAGTAAGGTCTGACTTTACTCAGGTAAAAGTCTTGTCACTTAACAGAAATAATGTCCAGTACAGAATATAAAGTCATCTGGAATGGCAAAGAAAGCGTTCTTGCAGGACTCCCAGAGTTCGTCAAGATTCTTTGAATTCATCTTCAATGCCTCCTCCTTCATCTTACCCCAGACATGCTCAATAATGTTCATATCTGGTGATTGGGCTGGCCAATCCTGGAGCACCTTGACCTTCTCCGCGTTCAGGAGCACAAATGTCTTGATACCTCTGGCTGTTAATGTTGCCATCCACTCTGCAGATCTCTCGCACGCCCCCATACTTGATGTAACCCCAAACCATGATTTTTCCTTCACCAAACTTGACTGATTTCTGTGAGAATCTTGGGTCCATGTGGATTCAATAGGTCTTCTGCAGTATTGGTGATGTTTGGGATGCAGTTCAACAGATGATTCATCAGAAAAATGTACCTTCTGCCACTTTTTCAAATGATCAACTAGAAGTCTATTATTTGTTGCTCTTACTTCTGGGATCGACGACAAGACTTTTGTCAGGTAGTGTAGATGGACCAAAGTGACCAATGGCCGACCAACAGCCGTAAACATTTCATGGCAGTCTTAAAAACACCCTCTTCACGTGAAGTGTTAGCAAGGGGTTGTCTTTTGCTTTCAGTCTCGCCATATGAGGACATTATTGTCGCTCTGAACTGACATGAGCTTGTTCATCTTATAAACTTGATTGTGTTTTGCTTCGACTCACACAGAACCTGTACGAGAGCATCAAGAACGAGCCCTTCAAAATCCCAGAGGACGACGGCAATGACCTGACACACACTTTCTTCAACCCGGACAGAGAGGGCTGGCTGCTCAAACTGGGTGAGTGAGAACAACAGCTAACAGCTTTTCCTCTCAGAGTAATGATGATCGGGCTGCTTCACTCTCACATTCATATACATTTAAGACAAACGCACACACACATACATTCAAACACTCGTCCTATGAGCTCATCCGATGATCTCACATCACGTCACATTTTTCTCCATCTCATGTAAAGGTAATCACACTCAATCGGCTGCATGAGTCGAAGCTCATCCTTGTTAATGCAGTTGGATGCTGGTAAACAGAGTGAGATCACAAGAGAAACGGTGTATTTAATCTATTTTACTTCAATTCATAACTTATATTCAATTGTATATTCATAGACTGTGCTTAATGCATTATAACATATGGTAATGATTGTCATGTTGCTTATTTTAAATTTTTTATTAATATAATAATAATAATAATAATAATAATAATAATAATATTATTATTATTATTATTATTATTATTATTATTATTGTTATTGCCATCATTATTAATATTATTATTATTATTATTATTATTATTATTATTGCCATCATTATTAATATTATTATTATTATTATTATTATTATTATTGTTATTGCCATCATTATTAATATTATTATTATATTATTATTATTATTATTATTATTGTCATTATTATTATTATTATTATTATTATTATTATTATTATTATTATTGTCATCATTATTAATATTATTATTATTATTGTCATCATTATTATTATTATTATTATTATTATTATTATTATTATTGTCATCATTATTAATATTATTATTATTATTGTCATCATCATTCTTCTTCTTCTTCTTCTTCTTCTTCTTATTATTATTATTATTATTATTGTCATCATTATTAATATTATTATTATGTCATTATTATTATTATTATTATTATTATTATTATTATTGTCATCATTATTATTATTATTGTCATTATTATTATTATTATTATTATTATTATTATTATTATTGTCATTATTATTATTATTATTATTGTCATTATTATTATTATTATTATTGTCATTATTATTATTATTATTATTGTCATCATTATTAATATTATTATTATTATTGTCATCATCATTATTATTATTATTGTCATCATTATTATTATTATTGTCATCATTATTATTATTATTATTGTCATCATTATTATTATTGTCATCATTATTATTATTATTATTATTATTATTATTATTATTATTATTGTCATCATTATTAATATTATTATTATTATTATTGTCATCATTCTTCTTCTTATTATTATTATCATTATTATTATTACTATTAATAGTAATAGTTGTAGTATTGTTGTTATTATTATTACAGGGCAAAGCATATGGTCAGTAAGTCATGACAGCATATTTTAATAAGTTTTTATTAATCATGTTTTAAAAATGTTTCATAATTTTAAAGTTATACAAGATGATTTAGGTCAGTTTAAAGTTAATTTAAGTTATTTTAATTGACTAGATCCCCAGTCAGATCACACAATTTTTATTGTCGGTTACGAAAGTCACTATGTCAGATTATGTGATTTTTGTCTTGATAAAATCTTGACTTGTCGTGGGTAACAGATGTGTCAGACTACACTTTCTTTCATGATAAGTCATCCCGTGACGTCTATGACAAGCTTTATTTCCCAAAGCAGTCACAACTGTTGCTATAACAATATTTCTTATCCTACTTTTTTTTATCTTTCAGTCATATTAAACACTGAGGCTTGCTGACAACTAATAACTACATTATTTAAGGGCATTCCTTACGACATGGATTGGATCAAACTTATGATTCCTTTTTCATATTAAGATATTATCTTAGAAATCTAAATGTATATTTTCCTGCCATGAGTTTCTTATTAATCACACCCTCGCCTGAACTTGCCGCGAGTGAGGAGAAAATGAAAGCACATCAGCAGCGAGGGAAAATCAGATGCTCAAGACATAATCTTTAAAATAATGACATATTAAAAAATATAGTTGACAGAGGTTTGTGATACAACAATTAGAGTGAAGCATTCATTAAATCCTCATTTTCCAAGGAGCAAAACGATATAATTAAAAAATATAATTTGTATATTTTTTAATGGAAATTATGCTTTCGAAACTAATTTTGTTTTCTATAAATTTCATCTTAATTTTAATGTATGTTTTATTGGTCAGTTATCTCAAAAATAACTAATAACATTTGAGGTGAAGTGCTTCAAAACAAGTCCGCTATATGTTGGTTTGTTAAATAAAATAATAGTCTAGCCTAATTAAAATTACAGTGAAATTTTTTTGAGAGAAGCCTATATTAAACTGTTTTTACTGTTAATGACAAATTTGAATAAGCAGGAAATGCTTTTGCAATGTATTCGCAGCACTGAACATGTTCCCAGGTTACCTCGGAAGAACAAACTATGTTGCTTAAAACACCTTAATATTTTAGAAAAGGTAGTTGAAGTTTGCATAACCAAAGATTGATCTTGTCAACCCGAGACCCACCCATAAGTAAATATGCAGCCTATTTTTTGATAACCTGACCAGCGCATAAACGGCAGCACCTGCTGAGATACCCGAGAAATGATGTGCTCCTATTGACCAGTGTCACCCACGTGACGGAACTCGTCGTGAAGAACGAGAAAAAAAGTTAAACATGCTAGACTTTCTGCGATGGTGTCGTGAGGCATCGCAGGCGTGGAATTGGTTATCGTGAACTATGCTACATTACACGTGAAGAAACGATTGAATCTTGTGTCACGACGCCCATTTGTCGTTTATGAATCCCCATGACACCACACGTCAAGGAAATCGTGACGAAATCGTGATATATTTGTGTGATCTGACCGGGGCTTAATATGATTCAACTTCAAAAAAATTTAAGGCAATAAATTATTAAAGGTAAGGCAATAAATACATATTTTTACTGTGTATTATTATTATTTTATTGTTATTAATCATGTTTATTAATTATGTTATTTATCATTGTTTATTGATCACATTTCTAACTTAATTATTTATGTTATACAAGGTAATTTAAGTCAATTTAATGTTAAGTTAAATTGACTTAGGTTAATATGATTCAACTTAAATATTTAAGTCAATAAATTGCTAAAATAATTTTTTTACTACATATTATTATATTGTTATTGTTTTTATTTATTTTGTATTTTATTTTTTATATTTATTTTAGCTACTATACAATACACCTATAATACATTATTGACATATATACAAAAGTTGATAACTGGTTATCTGAACTTCAACATTATAATCAATTCGAAATATTATTCCAACACACTGATAGAATTTACAAACATGTACATCAAACTATTTTAAAGGGACAGTTCACCCAAAACTGAAATTTCTTTCGTTTACTCGTCCTCCATTTGTTATAAACCAAATGGGTTTTTTTCTGTTGAACACAAATGAAGATATACTGAAGAATGCTGGGAGGAAATGGCTGCTAACGTTTTTCAGAGTATCTTGTTTTCCGTTCACCAGAAGAAATGAAACGCATTCAAGTTTAGAAAGTGAGCAAATTTCGATTTTTGGGTGAACTATCCCTTCAATAGAAATGTAAGTAAATGTATTCGGATCATGCACCAGTTTGGAAACAGTTCTGGTTTACAGTGAGTATGATGTGTGCCCACTAGTGGTCCGATCCAAAACTGCACCACATTTTCTCTCTGTCCTTCTGAATGGATTCCAATGTACATTTGGCCTGATTTATTTTGGAGTGGCTCTCCGTCATTCACAGCGACAGGAGGAAATGCACAGGTACCTGATTGTGGTAAAGTTGGTTTTATATTCGCACATTCAGACTTTTGCTCTCAATAAAATAGTTTTGGCCGAATAAAAAAAAAAGGCTAATACAAATTAATTATGATGACGTACATCATATTTGAAACTTGAACTTGCATTTTAAAACAGCCAATTAACACACTTAGGGGCGCAGAATGTGTTTTTGCTTTCCCATTCGCTACTTTTCTGTTGTTTTAAATGTAAATACTTGATTGACTCGTCTGTGTGTGTGTGACCGTTATGCTAACATTTTAAGCACCATGCATGTGAGCTCTGCGTTTTATAGACATCATGTCAAGTAAAAGATCTTCAACTTTCATTAGCAGCGCAGCTCATTACTGTCAGTTTCACAGCATGGACCAATCAGAAGAGCTCTAAGGCGGGGCAACCGTTGCAAGCTTCGGTTCGCTTCAAATCGTGCTACGGTTCACTTTTTTTTAAACCTATTCTTGAGTGCCACGTTTCTTGTTTTTAAAAGCAAAGATGTGTTCGATGTGAATTAGCCCTTAGCCCTTATTTACACAGAACGTGTTTTTGCTTCCTAATGCACTGCTTTTCTATTGTTTTTCAATTGAAACATGTGTTTGACCATTACACTCGTGTCTTTAGAAGCTCTGCGCACGTGATCGCCACGTTTTTTAGACACCATGTCAAGTTCAACTTTCACAAGCAGTTACTCATCAGTGTCAGTTCCACATCAGTGGACCAATCAGAGGAGCTCAGAGGCGGGACAACCGTTGAAAGCTTTTGTTTATAGTAGAAAGTTGGCATGACAACTGTTTAATTTACCGTTATATCGTGGCCGTGGAGACGCTCATTATGGCCCTGTCCAGATATTATTGACCTTATTCTTCAATGCGGAAGTGCGCGCGTTTTTGTGATTGTTTTAGAACTTCCGATTCAGCTGTCTATGGGAGAAATGACTAGGAATAATAAACGGCAAAAAACGGTCAAACTATTTACTCTACAAACAAGTGTTTGCATTACAATACAGACAAAGTAGAATAATATAATAATAAAATATCAGTTTGCAACACCAAGCAGCAAAACGAGCTGTTTTTAACGTTTAAAAATGAATGGAAGTGAATGAGACCGGAAGTCTCGAGCCAAAATGGTTCAAATGGCTGCGCCCACTCGTACGCGGAGAATAAGGTGAATATGATGTATTTTCAAGCGCTTATCATAACATAATGTTTTTCAATTTCTAACGGCTTTGTTATTGTCATTAAGTCCCATTCATAATATCACGTCACATGGACCTTTTTTTAAACCCATTTTTGAGTTCCACTTCTTTTGTTTTAGAATGCGTGTTCGATGTGAATGAGCCCGTAGGGATTGTTTACACAAAACGAGTTTTTGCTTTCCAATTTGCTACTTTTCTATTGTTTTTTTAACCTCTTAAGGCCCAAGATGTTTTTTTACATGCATTTTTTTATTTCTCTTTGCTATTTGGGCTTATTGGAACCTAATTAGAATAAAAATATAAGTATCATCTTTTGATATGATGTACTTTTAGAGAAAAATGATGTCCATATATGTGAACTCGTGGTCCGAATTTATATGGAACACCTTTTTCTGAATGTTTTTTAATGCATATTTAACATTGAATTTTTTTTTTAACTTGTTTTGACCATCAGAGAGTAAAAACAACTTTTATTTTTTCCCAATTTTGGACAGTTAAAAATAGAGTTTGGGACATTTCATATGCTGCAAAACAGTTGCAGGATGACACTGTATGTCCGTACCGTATGCATGAAAATTGTTATACAGTATGTAATACAATATAAAATATTCAAAGTATTTTAAAAAGCCACTTAAGCCCTAGGAGGTTAATGTAAACGTGTTTGACCACTCTGGCTGCTTCTTACGTCTTTTGAAGCTCCGCGCAGAGGGCTGGCCGATTTGGCCTAAAATCAAAATCTCGATTAATTAAATTAAATAATTGATTTATAACTTTATTACGATTAATGAACAATTATTTATTTATGTTTTGTACAGTAAATATGCTCACATATCACAGGTGAGAGATTTTTAAATGAAGAGTTCATTACTTGATTTTAAAATAATTGAAGGAAACATACACCATCTACGATTATTTACTGAACATCAATGTTGAACAAATGAAATTAAAACACATATTGCTTAACTCCAACAGTCACGTTTTTCTTATAAAAGAAAACTTTTGGAAACAAAATAAACTATTTTCAAGGTTTTTCATATTAAAAGTAGAAAATAAGCGGTATCTCTTCTAAATAAAATAACACTTGTATATCCTGTAAATATTATTTTAAACAGCGCATTTCTTGCATCTTCTGTAAACAAATATTTTAACATAAATAATAATTTTAATGGAATGGAAAATATCTCAAGGCATCTCTGGAGGCAGCTTCCAATCATCGTCAATGTAGTGTAAAATAAGGCTCAAGAATGGCTCCATTGTTCTACTTGAACAGAGATCAGATGTGACTGCAAAGTGTGGCTGCAAAGCCTTTAACACTTGAGGTCTCGTGACTCCACATGCAGTAGGGAAAGTAATCAAAAATAATCGACCTTTCGAAAATTAGATTGATTATAGATTCTGAATGTCGATTTCGATCACTGTTCAATTAATTGCCCAGCATTATCCGCGCACGTGAGTGAATTGAAAGATCTTAAACTTTCACAAGCAGCGCTGCTCATCACTGTTAGTTCCATAGCAGTGGACCAGAATCAGAAGAGCTCGGAGGCCGGACAACCGTTGCAAGTTTCTGTTTATTTTCTGTCCAGATACCCGCGTTCTTTAAGCTGTGCTTTTTTCGGAACTATTCCGAACCGTCTCTTGATTTTAAAAGCAAAGATGCATTCGGTACGAATGACTTCGTATGTCTATGCAAAGTTTTGACGCCATCGGGAAACCATCTACAAGTTAGCCGTTTAATTCAATCTGAACAATTGAATCATATTTTGTTAAAAAGTATAATTAAATAATAAAAATACACTGCGATCAATAAAAACATCGCATTTGAATGCGTAACGTGAATGTGTATATGTGCTGTTACGGCTGTAGTTGGCTACACTGTTCATTTTTGAACAAAGTGACACGTCCCTATATTGTTTACCATAGTATTTTCAATATTCGCTCTGAAATCACATGCAAGTATGACCTCAAAACAACATTAGCACTATGTTGCTGTGCTTTGATAGTGATTGGCTCCTAATTTAATTTCCCTAGCAAAGAATACTTTTCTGAAGTGACATCAAGAAGGTGAAAGTCTGAAAGTGCGACTATAAAACCAACTTCACCCCAATATGTACTTGCTCTGTCAAAGAGGCAGCGTGTGGGGAGGATGATTTCTCATTTAATTCAATTTTTTGTTTCCCCTTTTCTTCCTCGTTTGTTTGTTTGTTCCCATGATTTTGGCTGTTGTCTTTCCTCAGGAGGTATGTACACAAATCGCTCCTCTCTCGCTCTCAGGTGCTTCTGGTGATCAGCCTTGCTTTCTGTCCCGTTTCTGTGATCAGCCGCTGTAGGCTCATTTTTTATTTGTATTTTTGGTTCGTCTTTTCATGAGTTTCACTCTAGTTTATTTTACATGTTCCTCCATCTTGTTCGTCTGATCGCTCGTCGCCTTCATGGAATCAGCGAATGGCGCCGCTGTCTCTGTGTGGTGGCGGGTGCTGCGGGGTTGATGATTTCGTGACTGTTCTGAAGAGTTTGTTTGCTGTGATGTTCGAAACATCGCTCTTTCTCTCTCTCTGTGTGTCATTTCACTTTGGGAGCTGCAGCTTTTTCTGCTTTCTCTCAGTCTGAGCAGATTTCAGCTTATTTACATAGTAAAAAACATCTGTTTGTTAACAGTTTCCGTATTTTGTGTGCGTTTCGTTTATTTACTGTTGTGAATTGCATTATTGGAGCTTGATCTCTGCTCTGTCGACTTTTTATGTTGAAAATTCAAGTCAACAGTTTAACAAAGTGACTTTTATTGACATCTTAGTAGTTTGAAATAATATAATGTATAAGAAATGGAGAAATAAGTCTCTTAAAGAACAGAAAATGTACCGGCAGTTTATTACTACAGCAAGGTTTTGAAGCGTAAAATACAACGCCAACCCTGACAATCTATCTTTAAACCACTTTAAACTTCACCCCGCAACCCCCACCAGGAAGAGTTTTACATTTTTATATCAATAATAGAACTGACAAACCATATTTAATTAGAATTTTTTATTTTTTTTGTAAATTTTATCTATTTATATTTTATATAATTGTCTAAGTAATTTATTTATTTATTTATTTTATATAATACGAATTTGTTTTTATCATGTAGTAGTTTAATGTGTATCCATTTGGCCACGAAATAGCCATAAGTTGCTGATGTGGCATAAATATGTAATAAATAAATAAATCACCCCGCAACCCCCAAAATAACAATGCCACCGACTAGCAACCCCCACATTCCTCGGAGGTGGTTATAAATATACAAATGTTGAGCACGAAACAATAGACCTATATAAACACTAGCGTATTAACAACACAAAAAAGTGCAGCAGTCTAACAACCATATACTTTTAGAGTCATTTATTAACTGGTTTCATTTAATATTAACCTCACCAAAAGAGACTGGTGGGGACAATGTTTTCAGCACAAGTCTATTCTTGGTTTGATTTTAGAGACTCAGAGTTCGCAGTGACTATGTTTACATGGATATCAGTAATCGAATTATTTGCCTTAATCTGAATAAGACAATAATATGATGGTGTTTACATGAGTTTGCATTTTGAATGTTCTTTTCATGACCCCGTTTGACATGTTATAGTACATAATCGATTAACGTCATTGCGTCATCGCGCTATCCACATTTCCTCTGGAGTTTCATGTCTTTTCGGGTGTTTCATTTTTAATTTGTCGACTTTAACTGCAGTTTGGCACTTTCACTTTCATTCGGGAACATTTCATGCGTGCACCCTGCGACAAACGAGATATTGGATGCCAGTTTGAACTGCTGAAAGTGTTGTTTTAATAGAATTTGATTCCACACGCCGTATGGGAAAAGACCCTCTGCATTCTGTGGTCCTTCACTGACTCTGTAGGTGCAGAGAATAGTTTCAAACAGCCGTGTGTATAGACTATCCTGACGCAAAATGTGACAATACATGATGGTGATAGTTTGATTAAGGTGTTTACATGTCTGTACGACTAAAATCGGCATGTTCCACATGTCTTAATTAGATTTCTGTCTTTAGTCAGATTAAATGAATCAAAAATCGCTGTTTACATTGTAGACTCTTAATCAGAGTATTGTCTTAATCATATTAAAATCGATTTTTGGTGTCCATGTAAACGTACGCACTGTTTAGTTGTGGCCTGTATGTATTTTTAATGTGTTTGATTGCCATAAAGGTCCCTGGAAGTTTAACTTGGTGCTATAAAATCAATCTGCTGCCGCTGACACTATTGCTGTGTTGTTAATCTAATGTAAACAAACCAATCCTATGAAAAAGAATAATTGAAAGGCTGCTGGCTTTTCATTCCCGTTATGTTGCTTTTATGTAACTATTAACTACTATTTTTAGCTTCTGTGGGTTTTGGATAAAATATGGTAATTCTAATAGTTTAATGATACTTATTTGACTTTTGGAAATCACCAAGTGACCCCCTGTCATTGTCCTGCGACCCCCCCCCCCCCCCCCCCCCACACACACACACACACTTTGAGAATCACTGCTTCAAACTATTCAAAATGTTCATAAAAGTCTCAAGTTTTCAAGGTTATAGTTGTTGACAGAAGATCAATGTTCCATAATGCAATTCAAAAGCATAAATATATGAAAAAAAAAATACAAATGTAAAGCACAAAATATCGAAAACTGCTAATTTACAGTGTAGGGCTGTCAAAAATCGAAAAATATTGGTATGAAATATTGAAAGTACATTTTCCCACTAACATTCGGACAATGTTGAGTGCGTTCTTAAAGGGATAGTTCACCCAAAAAGTTCAGTCCTGTCGTCATTTACTCATCCTTGATTCAAAATTTTCATGAGTTTCTTCTGTACGTAAAATATTTTGAAAGATACTGAAAACCTGTAACCATTGACTTCCATTGTATTCCTACTTTGAAAGTCGATGGTCACATGTTTTCAACCTTCTTTAAAATATCCTCTTTTGTCTTCAACAGAAGAAAGAAACACATTAAAGTTTGGAAACACTTGAGGGAGAGTAAATAGTGAGTAAATGTTCATTTTTGGGTGAATTATCCCTTTAAATGCCGTTGATTGGCCATTGTGTTCACATGCTCAACTGTGATTGGCTGTGAAGGTCATCGGCTTACCACTCTTTTGTCATCCTCAATCAGTCCAAACTCGTATGATTTCCTCCTATTGAACACACACTTTGTCATCAGTCAGAATCATTGTGTACTGTAGGTATAGGCTGTTTACTGGTTAAAAGTTAAAGCTGAGTTTATTAGATATTAGACAAATATACCAGAGAATCACTCACATCTGTAGGTTTAAGAATCAATGTATATTTAATTTTTATAGCTAAAGAGATTCTTCATCCAAAACTGAAATTTCTGTCATCATTTACTCATCCCCTACTTGATCTAAACCTGTTTATCTGTTCAGTTGAACACAAAGGAAGGTACTGTATACTGAAGAATGGTAAAAACTGGTAACCGTTGACTTCTAAAGTGTTCATTTTTGTACTTTTAAAAGTCAATGGTTACAGGTTTTCAACATTTTTCAAATTATCTTATTTTCTGTTCAACTGAAGAAAGAAACTCAAGGAGTATTGGAACAACTGGACGATGAGTAAATGACAGAGTTTACATTTTTGGCTGGACAATCCCGACAATTCCTGAACACATTTGATCATTTATTTTCTGATAATTCTACAATTTGTCACCTCGCTATTTAGAAAAAAATCACTATTTAGTTTAGTTCTTTCTTTGTATTTTTCTTTGTTTTTATAATCAGCTTTTATTTGTTGTTGTTATTATTATTATAATTATTATTTATTTTTATTTGTTCTCATAATCAGCTTTTATTTGTTGTTGTTGTTGTTATTATTATTATTATTGTTATTTTATTTTTTATTTGTTCTCATAATCAGCTTTTATTTGTTGTTGTTGTTATTATTATTATTTTATTTGTTCTTATAATCAGCTTTTATTTGTTGTTGTTGTTATTATTATTATTTTTATTTGTTCTTATAATCAGCATTTATTTGTTGTTGTTGTTATTATTATTTTATTTTTTTATTTAGTCTCATAATCAGCTTTTATTTGTTGTTATTATTATTATTTTATTTTTTATTTGTTCTCATAATCAGCTTTTATTTGTTGTTATTATTATTATTTTATTTTTTATTTGTTCTCATAATCAGCTTTTATTTGTTGTTATTATTATTATTTTATTTTTTATTTGTTCTCATAATCAGCTTTTATTTGTTGTTATTATTATTATTTTATTTTTTATTTGTTCTCATAATCAGCTTTTATTTGTTGTTGTTGTTATTATTATTATTTTTTATTATTTGTTCTTATAATCAGCTTTTATTTGTTGTTATTATTATTATTTATTCTTATAGTCAGCTTTTATTTGTTGTTATTATTATAATTTTTTTTTATTTGTTCTTATAATCAGCTTTTATTTTTTGTTGTTGTTGTTGTTATTATTATTATTATTTTTATTTGTTCTTTTAATCAGCTTTTATTTGTTATTATTATTATTATTATTATTTTTATATGTTCTTATAATCAGCTTTTATTTGTTGTTGTTGTTTTTATTATTATTATTATTGTAATTATTATTATTATTATTATTATTATTATTATTATTATTATTATTATTATTATCCTCATCGATAAGTCATTTCAACAAATTGATATTGATTCTAAAATCCAACATTATGAACATTAAAATGAAAACCAAACCATTTTTTGTTGCGTTATTTGCATTACAACTAGGCCCCCACGAAATCTCCGCTTGCCGAAATCCATAGATTTTTGAATCCATCATTCAGTCTATTTACTTATCTATGTAAATGTAAGTACATTAATATTAATATTATATTATACATTATATTAATTGTATATTATATTAATAATAGGTTATTGAACACGTTTATATGCTTTATGTACAGTACCGTTTGTCAAGTAATATTTTCGGTCTTTTAGTAGATATATTATATGAGACTTAGTGGTTCTGCGTTGTAAACCATGAATAAAAGTCAAAGATGAAACTTTTAGTTACTATACCTAAAATAAATCCGCAGATATCGTTCAAAATACTACACTGGAATAGCAATAAATGTCTGCAGGTGACCCTGTAGACTACATACAATAATAGTATGGAATAGAGCAACTTGAACATTCTTCAAAACATCTTTTCTCCTGTTCTATGAAAGTAGGAACTCATACGGGATTGGCGCTGATGACAGAATTGTAATGCCTGTGAACTTTTCCTTTTAAACAAAATGGCTGAATGTTGATATGGAGTTTGATCTGATCAGACTGAGCCAGAAAACTGCATCTGGACCAAACACTTCATGCTCTACGTTAAGTATAGATACATGTGTGTGAGTGTTCTGCAGCGCTGAAGAAAGAGCGTGTGTGTGATTTTTGTTCGATCAGACTCACTTTAGTGGATACTGGGTGATGGTGGGTTTAACACATTTATCAGAATTGATCCATAATAATACAAAAACTGCATATAAATAAAATGTTTAGTCAAACCCTCCATCACCCAGTGTCTATCTTTCCGTCTATCTGTCTGTCGGTCAGTGCGTCTGCGGTTCCACTGGACTCCACCGCCGGACTGACCAATGATGAAAGCCGATAATCAGCCAATCAGCTTGCCTGGAAACCTGTCAGCTGCTCTAGTGCTTTGGTCTTTGTTTTGTTTGTTGCTCGTGCCGGTACCGGAAAGACAATGAGTCTGTAGTGCAGGAGGAGCACATCTGTTTTTGCCAGAGAGCGATTGAAATGTGCCCGGCTTGTGTGCGGTGCTGTTTTTTTTAATCTGCTAAAACTAATGTCAACAACAGAGGCCTGTCACGATCATTACATCTGTGCTGACATTTTGGGCTGATTAACTGGGAAAACAGTTACAAAATTGCCAAATTATGATGTAATTTTGTGTATAAAATAATGTGTGTAATGTAATATAATCAGTGTTGGGTAAGTTCAAAACAGTGATTTAGTTACTAATTATTAATCGCATAATTAAAACTGTACTTCTAAAACATTTTAAAGTTGTACTTTTCTTATTACCATGTCTTAAAAGGTATTTAATTACTTGACTCATTAAAATTGAAACATTTCAACGTGTTTTGGGGAAAAAACTCTCAATATTTTAGTTAAACAGGGCCTTTTAGCTTTATATAACATGATATAATACGTAAGAAAAGTTAAACAATGTTTACTATAACACGAAATGTTTCAAATTAATATTTAACATATATTATCATTCATTTATGTGAATTGTCAGACAATCGTAACCTCCTTTAATTGTAAAATCAAGTAACTAAACAACCAAAATAAATACCAGAAATATAGATGTATATAAATATAGATGTATATAAATATAGTTACTCTGCTTCTCTGAATTTATACCATATTTTGTCATGAACTTAAGCATGTTTTATTGTCTTGAAAATGACAATCATAAATGTAAACATAATCATCTTTAGAAAATAGAAATATTCTGCAAAAATATAGCATTTGTATAGCAATATACAATTTATCTGCTTCTCTGACTTGTTTTATACAGAACTGTTGAATTAATGAACTCTATTTAAGGCAAGTGGATTACAGTATAAGTTACTAATTAAATCACCTAAAGTCCCTTGCTTGACTTTTTCCACTGAAAAAGTAACTTTATTACAGCAACTTTACCTCAATACACCCAGCACTGAATATAAAATGCTATATTAAAACCTACATTTCATATTTTGAACCCTAATAACCTGGAAATATTTATAAAGAATTGCGATTGAAGGACTCAAATACATAATGTTGAGGCAAAGATCACACTGTAAAAAAATGTCCTTAAATTCACAGTAATTTACTGGCTAATAATTGCATTACTTTCACAGTAAAATACTTTGAGGTAGTTTACAGTAATTTACTGTGATTTTGTCACATTAAATTACTGTAAAATTACAGCTATATAGTGTAATTTCACAGTAGATAGTAAAGTTCTGTGATTTCACAGTGTTATTATCTTGTAGAATAAACTGTATTTTATTGTGAAGCAGGCTTTCCTCGGCTAGTCATTCTGACATTTACTCTGACTTTGAAATCATTTTGGGTGATTAACGGTGTTTGGTTTTATGAACCAATTACTTTTGTTCCAGTTTATTTTGTTTTTGGCTGAGCACAAAGTTATGTTCATTTAAATGTTAACATTATAAAATTAAATAAAGGTGCAGTGCACTCAAAAATAAAAATGTACTATAAGATTCATGTTGTTTCAAAACAGGATGATTTTCTTTCAAGTTATTTTTGAAGATGTAACCAAATTGTTTTTGGGGATGCAATAAGATTCTGTTGTTTCGAAATATCAAAGTGCCAATACTAGCATATAAGTTCATTTGTATTAATGTCTAATTTGAAAGAAATAAAAAGAGTTTGAATTCCTATAACTAACATACAAAAGATAGAGAGCCCTTTTTACAGTAATTTGCTGTAATCACGCTAATTTAATTAATTTTGCGATAAAATTCTGAATACAACACATTGAACACAATACTTTGAATATTTACAGTTAAATCCTGTAGATACTAATGTAATTAGTGATACTAATGTAATCAAGTGATACTAATGTACTTTAGAGTGAAAAATTACAGTAAAATCTTGTGAAAAGCTGGCATTTCCTTACAGTGCACTGTAAACACTGTGTGCTGGGTTCCACACAATTCCTTCATGCTGTCCTAACACAAATCAATTAAGTTAACTTGAATGTTCATACAAATTTAAGTGGATTGAACATCAAACAATTAAGTTGTCCCAAAAAAATCCCAAGAATTGTGTTGATTCAGCTCATTTTAACTAAGTAGTTTGAACAAGCAGTGAAATATT
>NC_079437.1:57168279-57183279 GCF_903798145.1 Danio aesculapii | reverse complement strand
CGAGATGCTGGCGGCCAGGAAGAAGAAGGTGTCGTCGATGAAGAGACACTAGTAGAGCTGCTGAACGACTGGGATGAGTAGAGAGAGAGAAAAACACAAGATCAGTGACTCTTGACAGCTCTCCTCAAGAGTGTGTGTGTGTTTTGTGTGTGTGTGAAGGGAGCCGGTTGGCGTTTCCTTGCGACCGCTTCCTTGAAAGCCCCAAAGAGAACATTTACTCCTCATGCTTAACCAAATCTGCTCTTTCTTTCTTCCCGTATCTCTCCGTGTTCATTATCTGAAATCAGCAGGTCTGACAGAATGTGGGAACCAAAACGAAAGCAAAGGACGATTTCCGTTCGCGCTTTGATATGTACAGGCAATAAGTGTATTTTTACATCCTTTTTTATTTTAAAAAAGCAGCTTGGCGCTCAGAGGTTTATTCGTGTATTTAATTGTAAAGACAGACTTCTGTGAGTTGTAATAGAACAACAAAAAAAAGACGACGTCAATCTTTTCCAGAGGGGATCTTTTTGTTGGTGTTTGTGTTTGTTTTCTAGGCATCCCGAAGTGCGACGAATTGAATATTGACAGACGTTGTGCTCAATAAGGACGGTCAAGCACTGGTACTACCTCTCAGACAGACTCAGATCGGAGATTGACAGATGGTGATGTTTTTATTTGATAAGAGGTCAGTGTTCAGGCCTCTGAATGAAACGCTGTTCATAAGACGAATAAATGTGCCTAACAGTCACTCAGTGTCCGTAAAGGCTGACCTCACGCCGCGTCTACACTCAAAACAACACATCCAGTTATAATCAGGCAGTCTGTTTACACTGGACACAAAATCAGATATACGTGGCAACCCATTTCTGTAACAGGAGAGCGTAAATAAATAAAGCAGTGGTTCCCAAACCTGTTCCTGAAGGCACACCGCACACATTTTCAACCTCTTCTTAATCAAACACACCTGAATCAACTCAGAACATAAGAAGAGACTCTAAAGCCTGAAGTTAATAGGTCAGAAAAGGGAGACATCCGAAATATGTATTGTTGGTGGTGTGCCTCCAGGAACAGGGTTGGGAAACACTGAAATAAAGGACACTTTTGCTGAATCGTGTGAACACAGTCACAATTGTGATTCATTTTGAAATCTGTGGCAGAAATGAGCTTAAATCTGTAGTCGCTTGTTTCTGCCAGTGGAAAGAAAGGTAAGTGTAATGCTGCGTTTACACCAGACACGGATGAAGCGTCAAGCGCAAGTGATTTACATGTTAAGTCAATGCAAAGACGCGAATAGACATCCTGCGGCGCATTTGACGCTTTGTGAATTGAGCGTTTGACGCATTTTGATGATTCGCTTGAGTTGGAAAATCTGAACTTTAGCTGACATTCGTGCTGCATTAACCAATCAGGAGCATGCTCTACTATGAGAAATTCTCCTGCCGACAACAGCTCATCAAACTGGGATCAGCTAAGTCGGAAACACTCCTGAAAGCCTCCATCATCAAGGTATAGTTTCTGGAGGAGTTGATGAACTCACTGAGCTGGGTGCACCTCTGAAAGGGTCTAGTGGACTCAGACGCAGCGCCGAACTAATATAAGCTGTTTTTCAGCCTTCCTAAAGCACAGCTATCTGAATAAAATCCATGTCAGTCATTTATTAATGAAGCTTGAGTCAGTGGGCAGACAGAAGCCCCGCCCCCATGACGCGAATCCGGGTCTATTGTGAAGTGAATTTGACGCACGAATGAAGCGAGTAAACTCTAAATGTACACGTGTCTTTTTACATGTGAATATCGTGATTTATTCGCGCATGCATCGTCTGGTGTGAACCCAGCATCACCATTTCTTCTCGCAATTATACACTTTGTTTCTTACGAATTCGACTTTGATGGTTAAAAAACGTAGAATTGTTACAAACTTTGTATTTACATAATATATGTGAGTGTACTGTGCATATTTATAACACAAATATAAATACACACACATGTATATACTCTAAACATTTACATTTATGGTAATGTTTACATTTAATTTGGTTTTAGATATACATTTGTATATCTAGACCACAAAACCAGTCTTGTTTAACCAATAATACCACGTTTTTACCAAAAATACATGGTGTGATTTTTCATTTATGCCAAAAAAAGTCATATTTTTTTGTCAATTTCCTAATTGTTTATTTGAATCCTCAGACTTTCGAATTTTTCTAGCAAATCTTGTCCCATCACATTGGAAAGTGACGTATAAATCTCAATTTTTTAAAAAAGTACGCTTTTTACTGGTTTTGTGGCCGGCGATCACATATATATATGTATAAACAAACATTTTCAATACTTGTATATATTTAAACATGGGTGTATGTATTCAAAGACTATAGAATACACAAGACATGTCACTTGTATACTTTTGAATGGGGAAAAGTGTCACTGTCATGATGGCGATTGAAACCTCGCCTTCTAGTACAGGAGCCAATCAGTGATCGCTATATGGTGAATAAAGCCCGCTATAGAATGACAGTTCTGGGGCTCGGACCAGACGTGAGTTTCTGCAGATTTTGGTGATACGAACATTTACAAATGAAACTAAATAGACAGTTGTTGTTTAATCTTATTGGTTATTCGTAATATGTAATGTTATCGTAAGCTTGGCTAGTAGTTTTGGAGAATTTGATGTTTCCCCATTCAAACAGAATGCCCGAGCATACTGCCCAAGAGGCGTTTCAAAGATGTCCGCCAAGTGAAATGACTTGCCTTAAAGGGACTATGATGCATTTCTACACAACTAAATATACATAGTACACACAAAATTATTATGTAAATCACAACTGTTATTTTGTATTCGATTAGTCATGATTGTTTAAAAAAAGCGCTACTTTTAAGCGCTACCTCCGACAGGGACAAATTGAAAATAAATGCCTCATTAGAAGCCGTTTCTATAGGCTAACAATTCAAGTCGTCCGCCATATTGGAACAGTCAAAGCCAGTCTATGGTGTTTCTGAATGTACGTTGACCTGCAGCTGTATTTATACACATGTATTATTATCTATATCTGCGATAGACTTCAGCTGATGGTTTAGACCAGGGGTGTCCAAACTCAGTCCTGGAGGGCCGGTTTCCTACAGATTTTAGCTTCAATTTGTCTCAACACACCTGCATGGATGTTTCTAGAATAAGAAATAAGAGCTTGATTAGCTAGCCCAGGGGTGTCTGATTGGGGTTTGAGCTAAAATCTGCAGGACACCGGACCTCCAGGACTGAGTTTGGGTACCCCTGGTTTAGCCCAATCACAAATAAATATCTGTATCTCCAATACATTAAACACAAATTCAATAAATCAAGTTGAGACAAAAAAAAAAACCCATCAACATGACATTACGTTTTTTAAAAATTTGTAATATTGAGTCAAACACAAAGCAACATTGAGATATTCTTCCATTTTGTAGCATTTTTAAACTCTAAAACGTTACACATCTGCCTAGAGTTTTACAATGAGTGATGGCGTGTTGACTGTTCCAAGATGGCTGATTTATCTACATGTGTTACTGGTGTAGATGCGGTCAGTCAGTCCTCAGTGCCTGCTCACGTTTTTCCACTCGCTGTTTCTTTTGTCCCTTCATTTCTCGGCTTTCCATCAGTCTAGCTTTTATTCTTGGAGCGAAATATTAAAGCTACGCAGTATTGGTTTAATTTATCAAAGATGTACATACTTTAGTGTATAGAGAATATTGGTTTCCATTTTATAAATATGTGTAGTCGAGTGCCATTCTTTAATTTTCCTTTTTTATTAGTATTATTTTCTGGAGGTCGATGCCATTGTAGTGGTTGCCAGATCATGCTGAATTAAACATATATTATAGCAGCTCTGCTTGTGTTTTTGTTTTCTTAAAATTCGTCTGATTTAAGCTGTTTGAATTGTCTTGTTGCGATTAGTGAAGAGTTTATGTCACGATAAACTGAATTGTGTCGTAATATTGATCAATATTGACTGCAAAAATGTTTTACTTTAACTGGTATGATAACGCATATTCAGAGTAAACAAATGTTTCGAACAAATTAAATAACAAAACAATGCTAAAATACAACAGATAACACTATTGTAAGTGGTAAATATTAATGCAAAAAATCAACAGTGAGAAAAAGCCATGTTATAATTGGTGAAGTTAATAAAAATCTTAATGTTAACAGTTTTTAATGCATTAGGGTGCATTAGGGAGTAAATTTGACCACTTTTTTGGGCAACATGTATGATATTTAACTGTGTTCTCATCATTAATAAGGACTGTTTTAATATATTTTTTTGTGTTCAGGCAGGCCCTACAGGTTTTGAAACATTAGCTGGCCAAACTTTTTTTGAGATGGCGGTGTTCAGGTAAAATGGGCCAGCTGATCAGCAAACATGGGCCATTCAAACTGTAAAGTGAAATAGACATTTCTATGGAAGCCCATTCCTGCCACTGAAAAAAAAAAAAAAATGATAGTCAGAATTATTAGTTCTAAAATTGTAATTTCGAGTCATAAAATCTGAATTCTGAGTTATTAAGGCGCAATTCTGAGTTATAAAGTTGCAGTTCTGAGTTATAACTTTATCATGATACTTTATAAGTGTTCAGACTTTATAACTCTGAATTGCTACTTTATAACTTTATAGAATTCAGATTTATAAAGTCAGAATTCTGAGTTATAAAGTCTGAATTCTGAGTTATAAAGTCAGAATTCTGAGTTATAAAGTCTGAATTCTGAGTTATAAAGTTGCAATTGAGAGTTATAAAGCCTGAATTCTGAGTTATAAAGTCTGAATTCTGAGTTATAAGGTCTGAATTCTGAGTTATAAAGTCTGAATTCTGAGTTATAAAGTCTGAATTCTGAGTTATAAAGTTGCAATTGAGAGTTATAAAGTCAGAATTCTGAGTTATAAAGTCTGAATTCTGAGTTATAAAGTCTGAATTCCGAGTTATTAAGTCAGAATTCTGAGTTATAAAGTCTGAATTCCGAGTTATAAAGTCAGAATTCTGTGTTATAAAGTCTGAATTCCGAGTTATAAAGTCAGAATTCTGTGTTATAAAGTCTGAATTCCGAGTTATAAAGTCAGAATTCTGGGTTATAAAGTCAGAATTCTGAGTTATACGGTCTGAAATCTGAGTTATAAAGTTGCAATTGAGAGTTATAAAGCCTGAATTCTGAGTTATAAGGTCTGAAATCTGAGTTATAAAGTCTAAATTCTGAGTTATAAAGTCTGAATTCTGAGTTATAAAGTCTGAATTCCGAGTTATAAAGTCAGAATTCTGAGTTATAAAGTCTGAATTCCGAGTTATAAAGTCAGAATTCTGGGTTATAAAGTCTGAATTCCGAGTTATAAAGTCAGAATTCTGGGTTATAAAGTCAGAATTCTGAGTTATAAGGTCTGAAATCTGAGTTATAAAGTTGCAATTGAGAGTTATAAAGCCTGAATTCTGAGTTATAAAGTTATAAAAAAATAAACAATTCATTTCAAACAATTTCATTAGTAAAAATACATTTCATTCAACAAAATGCAACAATAACAAATAGTATTATGACAACAAATGACTGCAAAGAAGCCTTTCGGTGAATTGCAATAACCTCTTAAGGCCCAAGGTGTTTTTTACATGCATTTTTTATTTTTCTTTGCTATTTGGGCTTATTGGAACCTAATTAGAATAAAAATCTAAGGCGCAATCTTAATTTTATTTTTGTACCCCTTCCCCTTGGCCCTTACAACAGAGTGTGAATGGGGAAGGGCTTCAAAATGTACCCCTAAGAATTGGGACAGCACTACAACACCTGCTCAAACTCGACTCGGAACGTGGCCCGTTTAAACAGAAATTGATGGCTGAAACACATTCAGGTAATTTGGGCCAGTAACTATTGATTCATTCATTCGTTTCCTTTTCAGCTTAGTCCCTTTAATCAGGGGTCGCCACAGCGGAATGAACCGCCAACTTATCCAGCATGTTTTTTTTACGCAGCGGATGCCCTTCCAGCCGCAACACTGGGAAACAACCAGACACTCTTGCACACACTAACATACACTACCAATTTAGCTTACTGAATTCACCTGTAGAGCATGTCTTTGGCCTGTGGGGGAAACCGGAGCACCTGGAGGAAACCCCTGCCAACATGAGGAGAACATGCAAACTCTATACAGAAATGCCAACTGACCCATCCAGGGCTCGAATCGGCGACCTTCTTGCTGTGAGGCGATTGTGTTACCCACTGCACCACCGTGCTGCCCGGCCAGTGACATCTCGGAAAGTGACACCTGTTGGCCATCATCGGGTGACAGGGTGGCTCAGTGGTTAGCACTGTCACCTCACAGCAAGAAGGTTGATGGATCGAGTCCTTGCTGGGTCAATCGTTTGTGTGGAGTTTGCATGTTCTCCCCATGCTCGTGTGGGTTTCATCCGGGTGCTCCGGTTTCCCCCCACAGTCCAAAGACATGCGGTTTAGGTGAATGAATAAACTAAATTGGCCTTAGTGTTTATGTGTGAATGAGTGTGTGTGGATGTTTCCCAGTACTGGGTTGCAGCTGGAAGAGCATCCGTTTTGGTAAACATGCTGGATAAGTTGGCGATTCATTCCGCTGTGGCGACCCATGATGAATAAAGGGGCTCATTTAAAGGAAAATTAATCATTGAGAAGTAATATTGGACATGGCAGGCCAACCACCTTGTAATTTCTGGTAAGGTGTCAGAACGAGGCAATGTCCCTCACCCCCCAGGTAGCAAAGAATTCTGGCACAGATTTGGCATAAATCTGACACAGCAGGTATTCGTCCTGCACTGGCATAAGTATGTGGGCCAAACATGGCCCTGGTTTGGCAGAGGTGGCACCATCTTTAAGGCGGCACACAATGCTTGGGCCAGATGTTAATAATTGATATGTGGGTCATGTAGGTTTGGCCTATTTTGATCCACATTTAAAGGGCACCTATGGTGAAAAATCTTAAAGCTGTTTGGACAGACATATGTGTAGATATAGTGTATAGACCGTCATATTGGGGTGATATAAACACACCCACTCCTTTTTTTTTTTCAATTTAACAACAAAAACGGAGGACCAATTGGAGCAGTTTTCAGATCGACTTTACGTAGGAGTGCGGTCCCCCCGCCCACCGAATTGATTGACAGCTGCGTATATTAACATGTCCCGGTAGTCACGTGTATAATCATATCAACAACAGAGAGGACGGGGTCAAAGCAGCCGGGAATAAAAGGTGTGTTCAGTTCGCTAGGATCATCAATCATCATCAAATGTGATCAAGAGTGAGTTTCGCATGTTTAACATGTTTTAAAACAGTGCATGTGTGTATTGAAGTACAGGATTTAGCTTAGATTTACTTCATCAGCACAGCGTGTCAGAACAATTATAAAGGAAGATGCTTCAATCCCGGTTTGTGGACGTTAAATCAGGTTTATTTTGTACATTAATATAACAGATATCCATACAGCAGTGGAGATTAACCTGTATCCTGTCACATTTGCGTGCAAAGCTAAACGGGCGCTCTGTGTGTGTGTGTGTGTGAGTGTGTGTGTGTGTGTGTGTGTGTGTGTGTGTGTGTGTGTGTGTGTGTGTGTGTGAACTTTGTGTGACTCATCGATGCAACTGCACAACAAATACTCATTGGTAAAGTTCTTACTGTAGTATTTCTCACAAACGCTACGTAAAATCTGCTTCCTTTAAGTCTGTCTGTTGTCTGACGCTGCCGAGGGAGGAGATTAAGGCACGCAGAAAGGCACGTAGAAACGGTGGGCGGGGAGGACTAGCATTAAAGGAGCAGTACACCTAAACTGCCACCCACTGCAAAAAATGTATAAATAGGAATTTAATAAAAGGTATAATAAAAAATCTGATGGGTGTTTTGAGCTGAAACTTTACAGACACATTCTGGAGACGCAAAACACTTGCATTACATCTGAAAAAAAGGCTAACCTAGGTGCCCTTTAAAATAGATTTTTATTATTTTCAAATAAAGAAAAAAAGGTCTGCCAATCAGGTCGCTTCGAGAAAAAGCACACCAATAGCAGGCCTAAAGAGCAGTGCTTCATGAGTTTATCAATTTCATTGCAGCCGGGACACCAACATATCTGGCTCAGTTATGGGTTAGTAGGGCCAGACGGAATCTGCTGACATTTTTTTGCTCTTTCTGCGCAGAATTTAGTTAAAAATCTGCGGATTTATGTGGAATAATTTTGGGAGTATCATACCTAAAACCTTAATATATGAAATAAAAAGTAATACCTTTTTAACTTTTATTTAATATTCACAATGCAAATCCAATTAGATTCACTTAATTTGGTAAACAAAGCAAGTCTCTCATATAATATATCTACAAAAAGACAGAAAACATTACTTTATACACTGTATTGTAAATAAATCATTTGAATATTTTCATGTTAGTCAATAATATTACTGAAATTCATTTAAAAACTGAATAAAAATAAATTTACGCATATTTACACAAGTAAATAAACAGAATCAATAATGGGCTTAAAATCTGCGGAAATCTGCGAAATTCTGCAGACGCAGATTCCGTGTGGGCCTAGTTATTACCTTGGTTGAGACTTGGCCCAGATATGGTCCATGTTTGACCCTTTTCTGGAAGCCAGACTTAGTCCAGTCATGTCCCTTAATTCACTGCGGCATGTGGGCCAAGCAAAAGCTAATTGTGTGGGCCAGAGATATTTTGCTATGTGGGCTCAATAAATTAATTTACTAAATGTCAAGTACTGTTATGGCAACAGTTTAAAATTATTTGCAGCCATTGGTTGTTAACTTTTAAACATATAAGATGCTTAAATCACCCTTAAATTAAACCTTAAATAGCCAAATTAACAAGATGGCCCAGTTTTTCTGATATTGCCCTAACATCACTCGATAAACTATGCAATTAGCAGCTAACATGAATTAATGCTTTAGCAGCAGTCATTACATTAATCTCAGTATAATTATCCGACGTTAACAAATGGAGCCTCAGAAACTTGAGTGTCAGGATTGACTCTGTTAAATCTTTGGTGCAGTGATGAAAACCGCTGCCAACACAACACAACAAGTATTCTTCTCAATAGGATCGATCTAAAAGTGCAAATAAATAATTACTCACGATATTTTGAAGAGCCCACAATATCAATTCTGAGCATGTTTCACGACATATTGAGTAACTTAATATCAGCATATGTCCAATTTGAACATGAGCTAGATCAAAGGTGAGGTTTTAAAATCGCTTAAGATGACTGCCGACATAAACTAAACACAACAAACGAACAAAAAATATAATACAAACCAAACTAAACCTAAGAGACTACATAAAATCGAGCATATCTGAGAAACACCAGCAGGCGGCAGCAGCATCACAGTTTTAAGAAGTTCTGTTAATCATTCAGGCGGCAAAACATGGGGAACTGTCAAAACAATCGTCATCTGTTTCTATGGTATTAATAATTAATAACAAATCATTTTTCCCCTCAATATGAAAGCTGCCTGTACTAATTTGTATCAAATATCAGTAATAAACCGTGTATAAACGCAGTGCTGAGGGAATCCATGTGATATTTAATAATGTGGTCACACTTTACAATACGGTTAGTTAATGCTAATTAATGAATTTGCTAACATGAACAAACAATAAACAATACATTTACCACAGTATTTGTTCATGCTAGTTAACGTTAGTTATTGAAAATACTGTTGTTCATTGTTAGTTCATGTCACGTAGCACTAACTAATGTTAACAAGCATGGACTTGGATGTTAGTAATGAATTAGTAAATGTTCAATTATGATTAATAAATGCTGTACAAGTGTTGTTCATGATTAGTTCATGTTAGTACATGCATAAACTAATGAACCTTATTGTAAATTGTTACCAATAATGTTTTGTCAAACGCGGATTTCACAAACAAATGATACATTGTTATAGTATTATTATAAATGGTTTTATTGTAAACATAATGAGATGCTAATTCAAATAATTTTGTACATCAATCTAATGATGGTTTTATTTATGGCTAAGTATGGATTTTATTTAAACAATCCTGTTTTTGTTCTTCAAAATCAGCATAGATTATTATGCATTTGCAGTAGTTTATGTATGAATGAGCCATCACTTACAAAATATGAAATTATGACTTATGTTAAAACTATAATTAAAATGGATGTGAATGTTATATGAATTTCAAATACAATAAGAACGTATTTTAAGTCATAAATAGTGAGTAAATATTAGATTAGAAGGCATATGTTGTCATATTAATAATCTATTAATCACATCAAACATAAACAAACATTATAACAATATAAAATAACTGTAGAAATGCATTTTTGCGAACAGTCTAAAAGTCATTAGTTTAAATGATAGATTTCATAAATGTGCCGATACAGACATCTTATTAATTGGGTAAAATCGCACATATTGTTGAGGAGTTACACTGAATCTTTCAACTCATGATTCACAATGAGTTCTTGTCTTGTTTCTAGTCCAAATATCTCAAATATATTATATTGAGAAGCATTTTCTAGTCTAGACAAGTAAAAACACATCGTCTCGTGTTCAGAAATGTCAAAAATAAGTTAGTTTTTTCCTTAAAACAAGCAAAATAGTCCTTTTTCAAAGTGAAATCTAATTTATTCTTTAAATACATATACAGCAAGATAAACGGTGCTGTAAATGTAAATACAGTACTTTTGTGTATTTTAAAGAGCCCATATTATACATGAAATAGGGTCATATTTAGGTTGTAAGGGTCTCCTACAACAGTCTAATATGCATGCAAGGTCAAAAAACACTTTTATGGTCTTATAATCTGCATTTATTTTTACCTAATTATTTCAGCGACTCCCATATGAATCGTTCAGCGATTCAATTGTTCCCAAACCCCTCCTCAGCGCAAAGCTAATCTGCGCTAATTGGACCGATGACAGCCTGCTGCGATTGGTCAACACTGACACCCTTCAGCACGAGACCAAGTGAAATGCCCAGCTGCTAATCGACAATATAAAAGTAGTCACAGTGCACACACGCTTCATAGTGGATTTTGGCTGCCAGTGGGTGAATGTAAATACAGACGACTAACTATTTTATTGAGCAAAAACTCCAAGAAATGGCGAGGAGATCTCCTAGCTTTTCACACTCTACCTGCTCTTTTCACACACACACACACACACACACACGCACACACACACACACACAGGGCTGCCGCGTCCATAGAGGCGACCTATGCGGCAGAATAGAGAAGGCGGCATCTGCGACACCTCCCTCTCCACCCGCGTCCTCAGCAGTTATATCTGCGCCTAGGGCGGCAGAATAGAAAGGGCGGCATCCGCGACACCTCCCTCACCACCCACGTCCTCAGTTATAAACCTGAGCTGAACTATTTTGAAACTTGACCGTTGCATGTGTGTAGGAACAGCTGACGATCCGTAAACAAAGCGGCACGCGTCGCGTTTTCAACGTGGCTTTACACGCGATATGAGAATATAAAGAGTTAACCTGATACAGTACACGCGGTTACAAGTAACAAAACACAACTACATACATCATTTGCAAGCTAGAGTAAACGAGGCAATAATTTTAATTGCAAGTACTTACACTTGTGAAATGGAGGAAGAAACTGATTCATGATGCACTGATCCATGTTCTGACAGTCTTTACTGATCCTTCCTTTAACAAACGACTGATGAAGTCTTTGTAAGCATGTGGTTTCCAGAAGCACTCGGACTGCTCAAGGCTGGGATATAATGCTGAGCTTTCATCTTTGGGTGAACTGTCAATAATATCCATCTGCACAGCGCGACTTCATTCGACCGGTATCTGTGTGTGTGTGGGGGGCTTTTTTTCTGTTAGTGGGCGGGGCCGCAAAATCTCCTGGGTTTCAAATCTCCCGGGTTTGCGCGCGCAACTACTTGTGTTTCGTAGCTGCGTCATCACGAAACACCTAATGACTTGTTATCAAAACGACTCGTTTGAAGCACTATGAGTCGACTCTTTTATAGATGAATCAATAGTTTTAAACACTGTACACTTACAGATTTAAGCCTCAGCTGGATATTTCCCTTCACTTAGAGCTGTGTTACACACTACATGGAAGGGCATTTTCAAAATCCCATAATATGGGCTCTTTAATGCTGAAATTTGTCACAAAAGAAGATGAGGTGTCCTGATCCAGCACTGCTCCAGAGACACCAGCAGCTGCACATGTACAGACACAGGATGCAGCACTGAGGACCGTCCATCTCTACAGGTACAGAGAGAGCTTCATTCCTTACCTTTTGTAAATGTTTGAAGTTGGGAATGCTTCTGCAAATGCACATTTACATATATAAATAAATAAATACATGTTTATACACTTATGTTTGTGTGTTTTTGTTCCTCTGTGGTGCCCTCTGTGGAAGTAAAATTTCGCATAGGGCACCCTTTTGGCCAGCTGTGTGTGTATGTGAGAGAGATATTTGTTATAATTAAATCAACCCAGGCTCATTCTGAGAACGTAGTCCCGGGGACGTTTCTGGAGACCGCGAAATACGCCCCGGGAGGTACGTATTTTTGCAGTTTTTGTTTTCACGAATCTGCGAGAGGCCGCTGTGCGCGCTTTTTCCCGCGCCGTTCTCGCGTAAACCCGCTAGAGGCCGCTGTCGAACAACCTTCCGCCTGTCTGCCCGGACGACAGAATGATTGACCGTGCGACCGGCCAATCGGCTGACCCACCCTCCTCCGTCCCTAAACCCAACCAACGACGATTCACAAAAGCCGTCCAGAAAAAGAAAAGCCCTCGTCTGATTTTTACCACGTTTTCGGATTTTGACCACATTCTCACCCTGTGATGAACTTGTTCGCTTCATTTTTTGGATTTTGTTTTTGTTTTCTTACCTGATTTCTGGAACCGCTCTTCCCAGGACTCGAACCCAGTCGTCGTCATGGTCAGCTCCTCTCTGCGTCTCAAGTCCTGGCAGAGTACACGAAGAGCTAACCGGACAAACTGATTGCACCGCCCCGCAGCGTTCGCTTAAAAAAATGAAATGCAGCCGTACGTACCCCCAGCTACGTATTTCGCGGTCTCCAGAAACGTCCACAGGACTACGTTCTCAGAATGAGCCTGGGTTGAATTAAATAATTATTAAATTTTAAAAATTATTTAGATTTGTTTACGTTTTGTATTAAAATTGTTTTAAAATTAAAATGTATTTAATTTTGCTATTTGTATTGTTCATTTTATTAATTTTTTTCATTACTTTGAAAATGTAATTTTATTCCATATACATTGATAAGAAATAATTTATTAATATTAAATAATTATTAAATAATTACAACCCCAAATCAGAAAAAGTTGGGACAGTATGTAAAACGGAAATAAAAAAAAATGATTACTAAATTTACTTTAACTTGTATTCAATTTCAGACAATGCAACGAACATTATTTAATGCATTACTCATGATTTTCCCCCCCAAAATAAACATGTATTTATCAAACATCAAACATCTAATAACATATTTATTATTATTAAATAATTACTAACTATTATTACTATTATCATCAAATAATTTTTAATAATAATAATAATAATTATTATTATTATTATTAACTTCTTTGAAAAGAGAGAGAGAGAGAGAGGTCATTCGTCTATATTTCTTCTGGTCATTTTACACAGTTTTGGGAATCTTCACCCAGGAGCCTTTAATAATGCCGGCAGCTGAACAATAGATGTTCTAGGACATTTAAGTCACGTTTCTGCTGTTGTGTAACTGAATCTGTCCTTTAGTGTCTTCAAGTGTCTGCAGAACACATGAACTCTGAGCTGTACAGGAATTACAATAACCCTGAGCATTATGTTCATCTACGGCGTGCTGGAAAAGCCCACCTCTCTCCCAAAAGGCTTTTTATTTGTGCCCACGTGCTGGAAATTTGCCCAGCAGTGGATGCCGGCGGGAGTCTGAGAAGTCTGAGACAGATATGAGGAGTTGCGGGATTTCTCGCCGCTAAACAGATCCATGTGTGAAACAACAGGCTGACAGTCAGTCAACTACAGCCCGTTTCCCAGAACAGAAAAGCTCACACTCTCACACACTCCTGCCTGATACAGATCAGACACTCACACATATAAAGCTGAAGTCAAAATTATTCGCCCTCCTGTAAATTTAGTTTTTTTTTCAGAATATTTTCCCAAAAGATGTTTAACAGATTCAGGAATTTTTCACAGTATTTCCTATAATATTTTTTCTTCTGGATAAAGTCTTATTTGATTTATTTCGGCTAGAATAAAAGCAGCTTTAAATTATTTTTACTATGTTTACATGGATGCCAGTACTCAAATTAATTGCTTTAATCAGAATGAGACAAGAATATAATTAAGGTGTTTACATGAGTTGCTTCTTTGAATGTTCCTCTTTTACGTGATACATTTTTTGACTTGATTAACGTCAGCATTCGACGCTAGTTTCCTCTGATAATAGTTCATGTTCGCCATGACATCATATTTGATTTTTAATTTTGCGACAAGTTCAACTGCAGTTCATTTAAAACAAATGATGAAGGATACTAATTTTCAAATACTATGTTAGCATACACTGTAAACAAAAAAAAATAAATACGGTGATAAAACAGCATCTGTGTGTGGCGAGGAAGTGGCGCCGAGAGCCGTGGAAACAGGACGAATTGAAAGTAAGTGAATAATGGGAAGCACCTGTGTATGCACCTGTGGAGCACACTGGCATCGAATCCCACGGAAGGAGCTCTGGACTATAAAGCCGCGGTCACACTTGACTTTTCTTCCCATAGACTTCCATTCATACGCACGCGAATGCGTCAGACCGGAAACGCAGGGTCATGCGTCAAATTTTGCAGGTTGCTGCGGTGCAAAGTTCAAGTTGGTGAACTCTGACCTGCAAAATCGCATCGCTTGACTGCGTGAAACCATCGAGGATCAAAACAGGACCTCTCTGGACTGAAATTTAAAGCATGGAGCAATCGCTCACTTTTTTAAATGTCTAATCATCTTGTTTAATCCC